>NC_069503.1:103920763-104052400 GCF_027579735.1 Bombina bombina
GGGTATAGTGTCCCTTTAAGAGGAATACGCTACAAGTCTCAGTATAGGAGAATAGTAGCTGCAAAAAACACTACAACACAATTCTAATATATACCCTGATGCTTTTTCTTTTTATCTAAGCAGTCTGTATATCAAACAGAATGTTTGTGAAGCACATTCAGCATGACTAAAGTAGAATTGTAAAAGTACAGCTTAGCAACACAGTGCATAAACCAAAAGCTGATTTCATTGGACATTCACATTCTCTAGTCTGTCAAACTATTTTAAAAATAGAATAGTATTAAAAAAAACATTTAATATAAACAGTTTTAGCACAAGCATCAAATTACCTTAGTGTAAAAAAAAAAATCTGAAATTGCACTGCTTAGAAGACTTCCAGTTCCAGTATCAATTCATAGTTACTACTTCAATGTGACTGTCCTGTCCCGAGATTGACACGCCCACCTCATGTAACGATTGGCCCATCAGTATGATTGACATCCATGTCATCCAATTGAGAGCCTTATTTTACGTAATGTTATTTTTAAAATGTATTTTCTCTAAATGTTCTCTTATTTACTAGTTGTGTAGCATACAAGCATTTGTGTGCAGTTGCTGTTAACTTCCTGCTATCCCTTTTCAGGGAACAATATATGCTTATAGAATATTTGACCAGTGTTTTTTCACTGGTCTGTCAAGGTAATAGGTATATGCCGAGGTGCTCTGCAAACTGCAGTTTAGATGCAGGAGAATAGCATAGGAAATTATAGGGGACTGCAAAACAGCACATTTAAATGTAGTTTTTACTGACACCTACAATCCAGCACTAAAACAGTTGCTCTCTCTGCACAGCCACTGCCTTTTCCATCTGCTGATGCGAGCTGCAGACTCTGTAGATCTCATCAGCAGATGGATAAGGCCGTCGCTATTTAGCTCCTACAGGCTGCATGGCTATATCTTGCCCCACTCGTCTGTTCCCTCATGATACAAGCCAGGGAGGCTAATTGTAATAAGCAAAGCTGCAGTTACAGGCACTAACTTTCCAAGCAAGGCTAGCAGGAATAGCTCTCAGCTCTGCCACCATGAAAAACTTAACTTACAGTTTTCACAGCGTCAGGTGGCATCCTCCTGGCCAGGGCATTCAGTGACACTGTGACAGTCAGTGGCACTGGTGAGTGACTGGTCATGGTCGTCATGTGGTGGTCACTGGTCTCCACTCTCTGGCAGCTGGCACTTCTACTAGCCAGTCAGTAGCAATCACTGGGGCAGGGCACAGCAGGCTGAGGGTGAGCAGCTCCTCTTCTTCATCTGAGTAAGTTGCATTCTTCTCAGAGTCAGTCCTGGGCAGCTGCATACTGCAAAACCACAACTGGCACCTACCACGCTCTCTCCTGCAAGTTGTTACAACTGTCAATACTTGACCCCAGTCTCTCACTCACAGGTCACTATGACACATGTGAGTTGGCAGCAGCTCAGCTCCCTCCTTCACCTAGTTGAAATTCCCGCCAGGCAGTATCAGTCCGGCACGCCTCCCTGGCAGTGCTGATTGGCTGTGTGTTAGCTCCAGACATAGAGGCGTTTGGAGAGCCGCCTCAAATGGAGCTTAGTATGGGCCACAAATGATACCACTGGGTGGCGCTAGCTCATATATTGAGTTAGTAACCCAGGAGCATCCCTGTTGCGCAATCAATGGAGGGCAGCTGAACGGCTCACTGCCTCTCCTTAATTACGCAACAGGGATGTCATGATGGATTCATGGATCGATATGCGCCGGTGGAGGAAGGGGGTGGGGGTACCTGTGGGGGCGTGGTCAATCTGTCAAAAAAAGTGAATGCACAACCACACAACCTTTTTTTTTATATATTAATTATTAAAAACTTTTCTATTTTTATGAATTGACAGGGGGGCGCTTCCTCCGCTGCCTCCTATCACTGCACGTCACTGTTTTTCCATCAGTGTTATATCTCCTTGGCAATATAAGATATGTTAGTTGGTTTGCTCAATGGAAAGGTTTATCTTTAATAGATGCATGAGATTGTCAGTCGTTATAAGAGATTTCTGCCTCGCAGTTATTTTTAATGTTTTGTTAGAGTATTATGGGTTTTTGTTTTTTCCCCTCTCCCCCCTTCACACATAAATTATTACCAGGTCATTAGTTTGTCATGAATAAACTTACAATCTTGTCCTGGAATGTTGGAGGAATCTCCTCCCCGGCTAAACGTAAACTCATTATTAAACATTTGGCTAAAGATAAACCAGATATTGTATTACTTCAGGAGACACATCTGACTGATTTAGAATCTGCGAAACTTAAGATTAAATGGGTAGGGAGGGTTGTTGCGGCTCCTTCCATTAATAGAAAATATGGTTTTGCAATATTATTATATCTTATATTGCCAAGGAGATATAACACTGATGGAAAAACTATACCTACAGGATTCCTTAAGCTGGAAAAACGTGCTTGTGCATGATATCCCCATAGGAAACAATGGGGCAGTTTGGGCTGAAAAAAAACACCTGCAAAAAAGCAGCATTCAGCTCCTAGCGCAGCCCCATTGTTTCCTATGGGGAAACACTCTCTTAAGACTGCACCTAACACCCTAACATGAACCCCGAATCTAAACACCCCTAATCTTACACTTATTAACCCCTAATCTGCCGCCCCCGCTATCGCTGACACCTGCATTATACTATTAACCCCTAATCTGCCGCTCCGGACACCGCCGCAACCTACATTATCCCTATGAACCCCTAATCTGCTGCCCCTAACATCGCTGACCCCCAATGTCGCCGCTACCTTACCTATACTTATTAACCCCTAATCTGCCGACCGGACCTCGCCGCCACTATAATAAATGTATTAACCACTAAACAGCCGCACTCCTGCCTCGCAAACACTATAATACATTTTATTAACCCCTATTCTGCCCTCCCTAACATCGCCGCCACCTACCTACAATTATTAACCCCTAATCTCCCACCCGCACCGTCGCCGCTACTATAATAAAATGATTAACCCCTAAACCTAACTCAAACCCTAACCCTAACACCCCCCTAAGTTAAATATAATTTAAATTAAACGAAATAATATTCCTAAAATTAAATAAATTATTCCTATTTAAAACTAAATACTTACCTATAAAATAAACCCTAATATAGCTACAATATAAATAATAATTACATTGTATCTATTTTAGAATTTATATTTATTTTACAGGCAACTTTGTATTTATTTTAACTAGGTACAATAGCTATTAAATAGTTAATAACTATTTAATAGCTACCTAGTTAAAATAAGTACAAAATTACCTGTAAAATAAATCCTAACCTAAGTTACAATTAAACCTAACACTACACTATCATTAAATTAATTAAATAAATTACCTACAATTAGCTAAACTAAAATACAAATAAACTATTCTATAATACAAAAAACAAACAAACACTAAATTACAAAAAAAATAAAAAAATATTACAAGAAGTTTAATCTAATTACACCTAATCTAAGCCCCCTAATAAAATAAAAAGCCCCCCAAAATAAAAAATTTCCCTACCCTATTCTAAATTACAAAGGTAATCAGTTCTATTACCAGCCCTTAAAAGGGCTTTTTGCGGGGCATTGCCCCAAAGTAATCAGCTCTTTTACCTGTAAAAAAAAATACAAGACCCCCCCCCCACATTTACAACCCACCACCCACACACCCCTATTCTAACCCACCCAAACCCCCTTAAAAAACCTATCACTAACCCCCTGAAGATCTCCCTACCTTGAGTCGTCTTCACTCAGCCGAGCCGAAGTCTTCATCCAATCTGGGCGATGTGGTCCTCCATCCGGTAGAAGTCTTGATCCAAGCGGCAAAGAAGAGGTCCTCCATCCGGGCGAAGTATGGATCCAAGCGGCAAAGAAGAGGTCTTCCATCCGGGCGATGTCTTCTTCCAAGCGGCATCTTCTATCTTCTTTCTTCCGGATCCATCTTCATCCTGCCGTTAGTTCCCTGACGGACTAACGATGAATGAAGGTTCCTTTAAGGGACGTCATCCAAGATGGCGTCCCTCGAATTCCGATTGGCTGATAGGATTCTATCAGCCAATCGGAATTAAGGTAGGAAATATCTGATTGGCTGATTCAATCAGCCAATCAGATTGAAGTTCAATCTGATTGGCTGATCCAATCAGCCAATCAGATTGAGCTTGCATTCTATTAGCTGTTCTGATCAGCCAATAGAATGCAAGCTCAAACTGATTGGCTGATTGAATCAGCCAATCAGATTTTTCATACCTTAATTCCGATTGACTGATAGAATCCTATCAGCCAATCGGAATTCGAGGGACGCCATCTTGGATGACGTCCCTTAAAGGAACCTTCATTCGTCGTTAGTCCGTCGGGGAAGGAGGATGTTCCGCGTCGGCGGGATGAAGATGGATCCGGAAGACAGAAGATAGAAGATGCCGTTAAAAGCCCTTTTAAGGGCTGGTAATAGAGCTGATTACTTTTGTAATTTAGAATAGGGTAGGGAATTTTTTTATTTTGGGGGGCTTTTTTATTTTATTAGGGGGCTTAGATTAGGTGTAATTAGATTAAACTTCTTGTAATATTTTTTATTTTTTGTAATTTAGTGTTTGTTTTTTTTGTATTATAGAATAGTTTATTTAATTGTATTTTAGTTTAGCTAATTGTAGGTAATTTATTTAATTAATTAATTTAATGATAGTGTAGTGTTAGGTTTAATTGTAACTTAGGTTAGGATTTATTTTACAGGTAATTTTGTAATTATTTTAACTAGGTAGCTATTAAATAGTTATTAACTATTTAATAGCTATTGTACCTAGTTGAAATAAATACAAAGTTGCCTGTAAAATAAATATAAATCCTAAAATATCTACAATGTAACTATTAGTTATATTGTAGCTATATTAGGCTTTATTTTATAGGTAAGTATTTAGTTTTAAATAGGATTCATTTATTTAAATTTAGGAATATTATTTCGTTTAATTTAAATTATATTTATGTTAGGGGGTGTTAGGGTTAGGGTTAGAGTTAGGTTTAGTTAGGGGTTAATAATTGTAGGTAGGTGGCGGCGATGTTAGGGAGGGCAGATTAGGGGTTAATACTATTTATTCTAATGTTTGTGAGTTGGGAGTGCGGCGGTTTAGGGGTTAATACATTTATTATAGTGGCGGCGAGGTCCGGTCGGCAGATTAGGGGTTAATAAGTGTAGTTAGGAAGCGGCGACGTTTGGGGGGCAGATTAGGGGTTAATAAATATAATATAGGGGTCGGCGATGTTAGGGACAGCAGATTAGGGGTTCATAGCTATAATGTAGGAGGCGGCGGTGTCCGGTCGGCAGATTAGGGGTTAAAAAATGTTATTATAGTGGCGGCGATGTGGGGGGGCCTTGGTTTAGGGGTACATAGGTAGTTTATGGGTGTTAGTGTACTTTATAGCACAGTAGTTAAGACCTTTATATTCCGGCGTTAGCCCATAAAGCTCTTAACTACTGACTTTTTTTGGTGGTAGGAGTCTTGTCGGTAGAGGCTCTACCGCTCACTTCTTCCAAGACTCCAAATACCAGCGTTAGGCAGATCCCATAGAAAAGATAGGATACGCAATTGGCGTAAGGGTATCTGCGGTAGCCTGGAGTCGCGATGAGGAAGTGAGCGTTAGACCCTTTCCTGGTTGACTCTAAATACCAGAGGGCGGTAAAAAGCAGCGTTTGGACCCCTTAACGCTGCTTTTGACGGCTAACGCCAAACTCTAAATCTAGGTGTGTGTTATTTATTGTCTGAAAGTATATGAATCTAAAACTGTTTCTTTAAGATCTTCTAATTCTAAACAACTGTTAATTTCATACACTGCAGACGGGTCTTCTGACTCTATTTTTCATCAATTTTATTTGAAACCTATTTATTCAATTACACACCATCCAGTTTTTTTATTTCACTTGCTTTAAACTAGCAAAATATGAGTCTCTATCATTGTAATAAAATTCTGATTATTCTAATAAAATGAGAGAATAGTCTAGATTTTATTAAAATGGTATATAGTTATTTGAAGAGTTTTTAATTGATTATTGTATTTTTTATATATATATACAGCCCAAGCTCCATCCAATCCAGGAATATGAGGAGGGAAGTGCATCACAATTCTTCTGTTCTTTCCCAAAGAGTCTGAATACTTCAGTTTCAGAATATTTCAAGAATTCAAGATGTCCCAGATTGTTCAAGTTTCCTGCAATTTCTTATTTTGTTCTCCTAATTTTCAGTATTTTTTGTCTTCTTTCAGACTTTTGTTTCTTTTTATTTCCAAGGCTAATTTTTCTCCTATCAGAAAATAGAAGAGGAAGATTAACTGTTTATTTCATACTTTATGGACTTTTATGTGAGCTGATTGGACACTAGACATGTGCGATTCGTTTAGGATCGATTTGGAAATTCGGAAAATTCGGAGATTCGGATCGATTCAAATTTCCGAATTAAAATACTGCCGAATCTACCGAATAAATCCGAATCGAATTGAATACATCCGAATCGATTCAAATACATCCGAATCGATTCGGATGTATTCGGTAGATTCGGATGGCCGTGTATTACACTAGTATTGTACAGTATATTAGGGTTTATCACTCTGCTATGGGTTAAACCTAATATACAGTACATAATACTAGTGTAATACACAGCACATCCCACCTAACACTTACCGAAATTCCGAATTTCCGAATCGTTTTGAACCGAATCGAATCAAACCAAACCGAATCGAACCAAACCGAATTTTTTCCGAATCCGAAAGAATCCGAATGAATCCGAAACGAATTAATTCTAATTTTTCCAAATTCAAATAGATCCGAACCGAAATTCGAATCGATCTGAATCGATCCGCACCGAAACAAATTTTTCGAAGCTGCACAAGTCTATTGGACACTGACTCTCTGACCACCTTATTATTCATTTTCATTGGCTATGTTTATTTTTCTTCTGTTTTAACTGTTTTTCTGTTTAAACTGTTATAATCTATAAAAGTGCTATTTATAAGCAGTAAAATGGAAAGAATAGCAAAATAATTGTCTCTGTCTCTTTAATAAAATCTAGATTATTTTGTCATTTTATTAGGATAATCAGAATTTTTGATGCACATTAGCAATGTAATTTTTCCAGTCTAATTTTGTGTAAATGGTTAAATTATTCATTTTGTATGATTTATAAATTATTAATTTAATTATGTAGTTTTGTAATGTATATATCTCCTTCCCACATAAAAATGCAGTATACGCCCCTTAGTGAGACAACCTGTTTTCAGGGTAAAAAGTGTCTTTAGATCATTCTACTAATAGAACTGGTGATCATTCTTAAATAATCTCGCCATCCCAGAGAACTTTAGATAATTGGCACCATAATGTCTATCCTCAGAGTGTTTTTTTACAATAACTTAGATTTTACAATGCAAATTTTAAAAGAGAAATTATCATCTGATAACTTTATTTCCCCTCTCACATGCTGGACATAGGCAGAGTTATCGGTTGTACAGAAGTGGTCCATATTTGTGTATTAGATCTTGGGAACTTCATATTATTTCTATAACCCAGTAGAGATTTGTATTTATATACAAAAATAGTAATACAAACATGCTTTGTATTTATCCTTCAATTGCAATACCAAACCTCTTTTACTATGGACTAAATAGATGAAGTACATAAGGAAAGTATTCATATCAACTTGACATTATATACCTTACAGTAAGACATAACTCCTGGATCAAAAAGAAGCAACTTGCTGCTATGTGCAGTTTTGTAATAAATAAAGCTATTGGCAAAGAAGAACCCTATGGATTACAGCTACTTTATTAGAAAGAAGGCAGCATTATCAGGACCATTCTTACGCATTTTGCTCATCAAGCGCTTTGTCAGATATAAATAAGAAAAAAAGAAAAAAAAGAGAGAAGCACTCAACCTGAGAAAGAACAATAGCATAAAAGCTTGTTCTATGGCTAGTTACCACCCAAAAGCAGCCTCTTTTTGATCAACATGTGCCTTTCACAGAGAAGAACTTTCCTGAAGCATAGCAGTCTGATCCTGACAATACAGTACAATATAGCCCCAAAATACCAGGCAATCCCTCTCTGAACGAGAGAAACAGCAAAGCCCCAGACGTACGTTTCAGCCTATTGTGGGCCTCATCAGTGAAGTGCAGCCATATCCCTCTAGGCACACTAAGCAACGGGTCCACGTCTGGATTCCCGCATCACACTTAGGGAGACTTCCCCAAATGTCGTAATTTGCATAAATTAAAAGAGAGAAGCGCTCAACCTGAGAACGAACAATAGCATAATAGCTTGTTCTATGGCTAGTTACCACCCAAGAAGCAGAGTTTTTTTGCACAACATGTGCCTTTCACAGAGAAGAACTTTCCTGAGGCATATCAGTCTGATCCTGACATTACAGTACAGTCCAGCCCCGAAATACCAGGCAATCCCTCTCTGAACAAGAGAAACAGCAAAACCCCAGAAGTACGTTTCGGCCTATTGTGGGCCTCGTCAGTGAGGTGTAGACATGTGCGGTTCGTTTCGGATTAATTCGGAAATTCAGTAAATTCGGTAAATTCGGAGATTCGGATCGATTCGAATTTCCGAATTAAAATACTTCCGAATCTACCGAATGAATCCGAAATAGCTGCCGTATCTCCGAATAAATCCGAATTAGCTCGTTAAGATTCGGCATTTCCCCATAGGAAACAATGGGAGTTTCGGCTGAAAAAAAACTAACACCGCAGCCCCATTGTTTCCTATGGGGAAACACTAAGTCTGCACCTAACACCCTAACATGTACCCCGAGTCTCTAAACACCCCTAATCTAACACTTATTAACCCCTAATCTGCTGCCTCCGCTATCCAGACCGGCAGAAGTCTTCATCCAAGCGGGGCAAGAAGAGGTCTTCCATCCATCAGAAGTCTTGATCCAGGCGGCATCTTCTCTGTTCATCCATCCGGAGCGGAGCGGCAGCATCCTGAAGACATCCCACGCAGAGCATCCTCTTCTTTCTTGATCCGACGACTAGGTGACTGTACCTTTAAGTGACGTCATCCAAGATGGCGTCCCTTGAATTCCGATTGGCTGATAGGATTCTATCAGCCAATCGGAATTAAGGTAGGAAAAATCTGATTGGCTGATTTAATCAGCCAATCAGATTCAAGTTCAATCCGATTGGCTGATGGAATCAGCCAATCAGATTGACCTCGCATTCTATTGGCTGTTCCGATCAGCCAATAGAATGCGAGCTCAATCTGATTGGCTGATTGGATCAGCCAATCGGATTGAACTTGAATCTGATTGGCTGATTGAATCAGCCAATCAGATTTTTCCTACCTTAATTCCGATTGGCTGATAGAATCCTATCAGCCAATCGGAATTCAAGGGACGCCATCTTGGATGACGTCACTTAAAGGTACAGTCACCTAGTCGTCGGATCAAGAAAGAAGAGGATGCTCTGCGTGGGATGTCTTCAGGATGCTGCCGCTCCGCTCCGGATGGATGAACAGAGAAGATGCCGCCTGGATCAAGACTTCTAATGGATGGAAGACCTCTTCTTGCCCCGCTTGGATGAAGACTTCTGCCGGTCTGGATGTCCTCTTCTGCCCCATCGGATGAAGACTTCGGCCCGCTGGGTGAAGACACGGTAGAGAGATCTTCAGGGGGGTAGTGTTAGGTTTATTTAAGGGGGGTTTGGGTTAGAGTAGGGGTATGTGGGTGGTGGGTTGTAATGTGGGGGGGGGGGGATTGTGTTTTTTTTACAGGCAAAAGAGCTGTTTTCTTTGGGGCATGCCCCCGCAAAAGGCCCTTTTAAGGGCTGGTAAGGTAATAGAGCTGATTACTTTTGTAATTTAGTATAGGGTAGGGCATTTTTTTATTTTGGGTGGCTTTGTTATTTTATTAGGGGGCTTAGATTGGGTGTAATTAGTTTAAAATTCTTGTAATTTTTTTTATTTTTTGTAATTTAGTGTTTGTTTTTTTTGTACTTTAGTTTAGTTTATTTCATTGTATTTAATTGTAGGTACTTGTAGTTAATTTATTTAATGATAGTGTAGTGTTAGGTTTAATAGTAACTTAGGTTAGGATTTATTTTACAGGTAATTTTGTAATTATTTTAACTAGGTAGCTATTAATTAGTCAATAACTATTTAATAGCTATTGTACCTAGTTAAAATAAATACAAAGTTGCCTGTAAAATAAATATAAATGCTAAAATAGCTACAATGTAACTATTAGTTATATTGTAGCTATATTAGGGTTTATTTTACAGGTAAGTATTTAGTTTTATATAGGATTAATTTATTTAGTTAATTTAATGACAGTGTAGTGTTAGGTGTAATTGTAACTTAGGTTAGGGTTTATTTTACAGGTAAATTTGTATTTATTTTAGCTAGGTAGTTATTAACTATTTAATAGCTATTGTACCTAGTTAAAATAAATACAAAGTTGCCTGTAAAATAAATATAAATCCTAAAATAGCTACAATGTAACTATTAGTTATATTGTAGCTATATTAATAGCTAGTAGGGGGCTTAGATTAGGTGTAATTAGTTTAAAATTATTGCAATATTTTATTATTTTTGCTAATTTAGTGTTTGTTTGTTTTTTTGTACTTTTCTGATGGATGGAAGACCTCTTCTTGCCCCGCTTGGATGAAGACTTCTGCCAGTCTGGATGTCCTCTTCTGCCCCATCGGATGAAGACTTCGGCCCGGCTGGGTGAACACGACTCAAGGTAGGGAGATCTTCAGGGGGGTAGTGTTAGGTTTATTTAAGGGGGGTTTGGGTTAGAGTAGGGGTATGTGGGTGGTGGGTTGTAATGTGGGGGGGGGGGATTGTGTTTTTTTTTACAGGCAAAAGAGCTGTTTTCTTTGGGGCATGCCCCGCAAAAGGCCCTGTTCAGGGCTGGTAAGGTAATAGAGCTGTTAACTTTTGTAATTTAGTATAGGGTAGGGCATTTTTTTTATTTTGGGGGGCTTTGTTATTTTATTAGGGGGCTTAGATTAGGTGTAATTAGTTTAAAATTCTTGTAATATTTTTTTATTTTTTGTAATTTAGTGGGGGGGGGGTTGTACTTTAGTTTAGTTTTTTAATTGTATTTAATTGTAGGTACTTGTAGTTAATTTATTTAATGATAGTGTAGTGTTAGGTTTAATTGTAACTTAGGTTAGGATTTATTTTACAGGTAATTTTGTAATTATTTTAACTAGGTAGCTATTAAACAGTAAATATCTATTTAATAGCTATTGTACCTAGTTAAAATAAATACAAAGTTGCCTGTACAATAAATATAAATGCTAAAATAGCTACAATGTAACTATTAGTTATATTGCAGCTATATTAGGGTTTATTTTACAGGTAAGTCTTTAGTTTTATATAGGATTCATTTATTTAGTTAATTTAATGATAGTGTAGTGTTAGGTGTAATTGTAACTTAGGTTATGATTTATTTTACAGGTAAATTTGTATTTATTTTAGCTAGGTAGTTATTAAATAGTTATTAACTATTTAATAGCTATTGTACCTAGTTAAAATAAATACAAAGTTGCCTGTAAAATAAATATAAATCCTAAAATAGCTACAATGTAACTATTAGTTATATTGAAGCTATATTAATAGCTAGTAGGGGGCTTAGATTAGGTGTAATTAGTTTAAAATTATTGTAATATTTTATTATTTTTTGTAATTTAGTGTTTGTTTGTATTTTGGTACTTGTATGATGGATGGAAGACCTCTTCTTGCCCAGCTTGGATGAAGACTTCTGCCGGTCTGGATGTCCTCTTCTGCCCCATCGGATGAAGACTTCGGCCCGGCTGGGTGAACACGACTCAAGGTAGGGAGATCTTCAGGGGGGTAGTGTTAGGTTTATTTAAGGGGGGTTTGGGTTAGAGTAGGGGTATGTGGGTGGTGGGTTGTAATGTGGGGGGGGGGGGTTGTGTTTTTTTTTTTACAGGCAAAAGAGCTGTTTTCTTTGGGGCATGCCCCGCAAAGGGCCCTGTTCAGGGCTGGTAAGGTAATAGAGCTGTTAACTTTTGTAATTTAGTATAGGGTAGGGCATTTTTTTTATTTTGGGGGGCTTTGTTATTTTATTAGGGGGCTTAGATTAGGTGTAATTAGTTTAAAATTCTTGTAATATTTTTTTATTTTTTGTAATTTAGTGTTTGGTTTTTTTTGTAATTTAGTGGGGGGGTTTTGTACTTTAGTTTATTTAATTGTAGATAATTGTAGGTACTTGTAGTTAATTTATTTAATGACAGTGTAGTGTTAGGTTTAATTGTAACTTAGGTTAGGATTTATTTTACAGGTAATTTTGTAATTATTTTAACTAGGTAGCTATTAATTAGTCAATAACTATTTAATAGCTTTTGTACCTAGTTAAAATAAATACAAAGTTGCCTGTAAAATAAATATAAATGCTAAAATAGCTACAATGTAACTATTAGTTATATTGCAGCTATATTAGGGTTTATTTTACAGGTAAGTATTTTGTTTTAAATATGATTCATTTATTTAGTTAATTTAATGATAGTGTAGTGTTAGGTGTTAGTGTAACTTAAGTTAGGATTTATTTTACAGGTAAATTTGTATTTATTTTAGCTAGGTAGTTATTAAATAGTTAATAACTATTTAATAACTATTGTACCTTGTTAAAATAAATACAAAGTTGCCTGTAAAATAAAAATAAATCCTAAAATAGCTACAATGTAACTATTAGTTATATTGCAGCTATCTTAGGGTTTATTTTACAGGTAAGTCTTTAGTTTTAAATAGGATTAATTTATTTAACTATAGTAAACTTATTTCGTTTTATTTAAATTATATTTAAGTTAGGGGGTGTTAGTGTTAGGGTTAGATTTAGGTTTAGTGGTTAATAACCTTATTATAGTAGCGGCGACGATGGGGGCGGGAGATTAGGGATTAATAATTGTAGGTAGGTGGCGGCGATGTTAGGGAGGGCAGATTAGGGGTTAATAAAATGTATTATAGTGTTTGCGAGGCGGGAGTGCGGCGGTTTAGGGGTTAATACATTTATTATAGTGGCGGCGATTTGCGGTCGGCAGATTAGGGGTTAATACTTGTAGTTAGATTGCGGCGACGTTGGGGGGAGGCATATTAGGGGTTAATAACTATAATGTAGGGGTCGGCGGTGTTAGGGACACCAGATTAGGGGTTAATAGCTATAATGTAGGCGGTGGCGATATTCGGTCGGCAGATTAGGGGTTAATACTTGTAGTTAGATTGCGGCAACGTTGGGGGAGGCAGATTAGGGGTTAATAACTATAATGTAGGGGTCGGCGGTGTTAGGGACAGCAGATTAGGGGTTAATAGCTATAATGTAGGCGGCGGCGATATCGGGTCGGCAGATTAGGGGTTAATACTTGTAGTTAGATTGCGGCGACGTTGGGGGAGGCAGATTAGGGGTTAATAACTATAATGTAGGGGTCGGCGGTGTTAGGGACAGCAGATTAGGGGTTAATAGCTATAATGTAGGCGGCGGCGATATCCGATCGGCAGATTAGGGGTTAAATAATGTTATTATAGGGTTTGCGATGTGGGGGGGCCTCGGTTTAGTGGTTCATAGGTAGTTTATGGGTGTTAGTGACTTAGTGTACTAAATGGGTGTTAGTGTACTAAAAACATACCGAATTTCGGAACGGAATAGAACCGAATTCAGCCGAATCCGAATAAATCCGAAACGAATTTATTCGGATCCGAATAAATCCGAAACGAATTTATTCAAATTTTGCCGAATCAGATTCGATCCGAAACGAAATTCTAAAAGTCCGAATCGATCCGAACCGAAAACGAACCGAATTTTTTAGCGGTGCACATGTCTAGTGAGGTGCAGCCATATCCCTCTAGGCACACTGAGCAACGGGTCCACATCTGGATTCCCGCATCACACTTAGGGAGACTTCCCTAAATGTCATAATTTGCATAAATAAAAAGAGAGAAGCGCTCAACCTGAGAACGAACAATAGCATAATAGCTTGTTCTATGGCTAGTTGCCACCCAAGAAGCAGCCTCTTTTTGTTCAACATGTGCCTTTCACTGAGAAGAACTTTCCTGAGGCATATCAGTCTGATCCTGACATTACAGTACAGTCCAGCCCCGAAATACCAGGCAATCCCTCTCTGAACAAGAGAAACAGCAAAACCCCAGAAGTACGTTTCGGCCTATTGTGGGCCTCGTCAGTGAGGTGCAGCCATATCCCTCTAGGCACACTGAGCAACGGGTCCACATCTGGATTCCCGCATCACACTTAGGGAGACTTCCCTAAATGTCATAATTTGCATAAATAAAAAGAGAGAAGCGCTCAACCTGAGAACGAACAATAGCATAATAGCTTGTTCTATGGCTAGTTGCCACCCAAGAAGCAGCCTCTTTTTGTTCAACATGTGCCTTACACTGAGAAGAACTTTCCTGAGGCATATCAGTCTGATCCTGACATTACAGTACAGTCCAGCCCCGAAATACCAGGCAATCCCTCTCTGAACGAGAGAAACAGCAAAACCCCAGACGTACGTTTCGGCCTATTGTGGGCCTCGTCAGTGAGGTGCAGCCATATCCCTCTAGGCACACTAAGTAATGGGTCCACGTATGGACTTCCCCAAGTGTCATAATTTGCATAAATAAAAAGAGAGAAGCGCTCTGTAGTCACTGTACGTTTGTGACACACAGATAATATCCCGGCACACAGCTGATATAACAATACTATTAGACATTAAAGGGACAGTTCACCCAAAAACTTTTTCCCCTTTAAATTATTCCCAATTATCCTTTTTACCTGCTAGAGTGTTTTAAATTGGTTGCAAGTAGCTCCTTTACTCATATTTCAGCATTTGAAATAGCTGATTTAGCTTGTGGTCTCCCAACCTATACTGAAAGTTTTGATACTGGCGTATACGCTATTGACAAGCCTAAATAAACACAGCCAGCAGAAGAGATTACACTCTCAGTGGGGGGCATGATAGTTAAGTAATAAAATGATAATTTTCCATTGTTCTCTCTATGTATTGAGCTTTGGTGTTCCAGACAAATATAAGATAAGGAAGCAAGTCTGTGTACATAAAAGTGATAACATAATGAGATCTGATATTACCTGAAGCTCAACCCATTGTAATAGGCTGTGGTTTCAAAGCACAAAACCAGCTACTTCAGATACACAAATAAACCCGAAAATGCAATTTCTCAAATATTTTGTACTCTGCAGTTGGTATAACAAGTCATTTATAATACATTAATGGAAAAACAATTTTACAGTGTACTGTCCCTTTAAATAGTGAGTCAGTGAGCCTATTTCTATGTGTTTATTGCATTATTAGTCACTGTACGTCTGTGACACACAGATAATATCCAGGCACACAGCTGATATAACAATACTATTAGACATTAAATAGTGAGTCAGTGAGCTTATCTCTATGTGTTTATTGCATTATTAGTCACTGTACGTCTGTGACACACAGATAATATCCCGGCACACAGGTGATATAACAATACTATTAGACATTAAATAGTGAGTGAGTGAAGTTATTTCTATGTGTTTATTGCATTATTAGTCACTGTACATTTGTGACACACAGATAATATCCCGGCACACAGCTGATATAACAATACTATTAGACATTAAATAGTGAGTCAGTGAACTTATTTCTATGTGTTTATTGCATTATTAGTCACTGTACGTCTGTGACACACAGATAATATCCCGGCACACAGCGGATATAACAATACTATTAGACATTAAATAGTGAGTCAGTGAGCTTATTTCTATGTGTTTATTGCATTATTAGTGACTGTACGTCTGTGACACACAGATAATATCCCAGCACACAGCTGATATAACAATACTATTAGACATTAAATAGTGAGTCAGTGAGCCTATTTCTATGTGTTTATTGCATTATTAGTCACTGTACGTTTGTGACACACAGATAATATCCCGGCACACAGCTGATATAACAATACTATAAGACATTAAATAGTGAGTCAGTGAACTTATTTCTATGTGTTTATTGCATTATTAGTCACTATACGTTTGTGACACACAGATAATATCCCGGCACACAGCTGATATAACAATACTATAAGACATTAAATAGTGAGTCAGTGAACTTATTTCTATGTGTTTATTGCATTATTAGTCACTGTACGTCTGTGACACACAGATAATATCCCAGCACACAGCTGATATAACAATACTATTAGACATTAAATAGTGAGTCAGTGAGCTTATTTCTATGTGTTTATTGCATTATTAGTGACTGTACGTCTGTGACACACAGATAATATCCCAGCACACAGCTGATATAACAATACTATTAGACATTAAATAGTGAGTCAGTGAGCCTATTTCTATGTGTTTATTGCATTATTAGTCACTGTACGTTTGTGACACACAGATAATATCCCGGCACACAGCTGATATAACAATACTATAAGACATTAAATAGTGAGTCAGTGAACTTATTTCTATGTGTTTATTGCATTATTAGTCACTGTACGTTTGTGACACACAGATAATATCCCGGCACACAGCTGATATAACAATACTATAAGACATTAAATAGTGAGTCAGTGAACTTATTTCTATGTATTTATTGCATTATTAGTCACTGTACGTTTGTGACACACAGATAATATCCCGGCACACAGCTGATATAACAATACTATAAGACATTAAATAGTGAGTCAGTGAACTTATTTCTATGTGTTTATGGCATTATTAGTCACTGTACGTTTGTGACACACAGATAATATCCCGGCACACAGCTGATATAACAATACTATTAGACAATGAAAGTATATGGTAAAGTTGTTTTCCTAGGAATAATTAGTCAGTTTATATTACAGTCTGAAGGTGTTTACTGTCTCTTTAATCAGATCTAGCTTTGTGCTATCTTGTTGTGAGTCCTTGTTTAATGAAGATAACATTGTGATAAATTTACAAAGATATTGATTACCCAGAATATAATTTTTGTTAAATTATCTCTGCTATTAATTAAAGGGATATAAATAATATATTATATCAGTTTATTATTGTACAACTGATTGCATAAAACTATGTGTTTAACTCCTGCAAAGAGATTAAACACATAGTTTAAATCAGCTATAGAGCAGCAAAGGATACCACAAGAACAAAGTAAATTTGATAATAAAAGTTTCTTAAATTTTCACATTCTATCTGAATCATGAAAGTGTAATTTCCTATCCCTTTAAGTTTGATTTAAGTAACAGAACATGTCTGTATATAAAGTCTTGCTGGTGATTAATAAGCTGGGTTGGTGAAGGTTGGGGGTTAATTTGATATTGTTTTATGTACTGTTAAAGGGACATTAAACACTTGACTGCTAAAAATAATTAAAACTAACTTCTACTGTGTAATAATAAAAAACGGAGTACAGCTCTTTATGCTGTAACTTCAGCTTACACAAAACATTTCAAGAAAATTGTTTCTTTTACTATACATATCTAGGGCTTGATGCAGCTATGTATGCCGCCATATTTTAACAGCACAGTAGTCACATGACACACACTTCATATCTATCACATACCTATCACACACTTCATATCACATACCTAGAGTACCTATAATGTGTGCATATAAAAAACACAGCAGCACTCAATGTTATGCAGACAGAGCTTGTCCTGCAGTTTATGTTATAAATCTGTTACAGGAATAAAATATTTTATTATTATATTTTTCTATGCAAACAAAGATTACTTTTTCAAACGTTACCACTGAATTCCTAATGTGTGTGACTGTACATAGCACTTGGCAGGGTTATAAATGTAAATCATTCTCTTCTCTGAGTCTGACAAGCTCCGGTCTGGAGAGGGAGGGGCCGAGGGGGAAGAGAGAGCAGAGAGACTCCGTGAAGAAAATAGACTAAATAACTCATGCTGGAAATACTTTTTACTGGAGATTTGTTCTATGCAATATTTTATTTTCATACATCTACATCACATATATACAGTAATATATGTAATGCAGATGTATGAAAATAAAATATTGCATAGAACAAATCTCCAGTAAAAAGTATTTCCAGCATGAGTTATTTAGTCTATTTTCTTCACGGAGTCTCTCTGCTCTCTCTTCCCCCTCGGCCCCTCCCTCTCCAGACCGGAGCTTGTCAGACTCAGAGAAGAGAATGATTTACATTTATAACCCTGCCGAGTGCTATGTACAGTCACACACATTAGGAATTCAATTCAGTGGTAACGTTTGAAAAAGTAAGCTTTGTTTGCATACAAAAACATAATAATAAAATCTTTTATTCCTGTAACAGATTTATAACATAAACTGCAGGACAAGCTCTGTCTGCATAACATTGAGTGCTGCTGCTGCTGTGTTTTTCATCTGCACAAGTCACATGACTGCTGTGACCCAGTGTAACGTGCGTTCTAACATGGCACCTTACATGGGAGAATAATGCACCTGATTAGCATTCATCTTCAAATCGATTTTTTTCAACACTTAGGGGTAAGGTGAACAAATAAACTAGACAGTAGTGATTACTTGATTTTAATTCATAATAAATCATACTTTTTAATGATTTTTATCAGGTGTTTAGTGTCCCTTTAAAGGGACAGTAACATCAAAATTAAATTTCAATGGATTGGACAGAACATGACATTTCGAACAATGTTCTAATTTACTTATATTATCAATTGTGCTTAGTTCTCTTAGTATCCTTTGTTAAAGAGTAATCCTAGGTGAGCTCAGGAACGTGTATGTGTCTTCAGATAGCAGAGTTTGCAACAACATTTACAGCAATGTTATACATAGTTACAAACACTGCTGCACAGAGTGCTAAATATACATGCACGCCCCTAGAACAAACCAAATTAGATAATAGAAGTAAACCAGAAAGTTGGGTAAAATTGCTGCTCTATCTGAATTATCAGCGTTTAACTTTCACTGTGAGATCTATATTTTGTTTTTGACGATGTTTTCCTAATTATTCTGTGATATTTTGTTTTTAATAATGAAAAAAAACACAAAATACTGGTCTGGATTACAATCACTTTTTATTTGCATGAAAAAACATTACATATCATTATATAGTAAACAGCAGCATCACATGATATATGCACACAATGGTATAAATATACCTAACACTTGTGCTCTTGATACAAAGGGATTTATCAGACATATAATGTTCCCTTTATATATACAGTATGTGCTATTATCAGTTCTTGTGGCTTCTAACTAACATGAAAACATCTAACAGACATAATATCCAGTTACAGAACATGACATACATATTACATACCCAGTATACAGGGAGTGCAGAATTATTAGGCAAATGAGTATTTTGACCACATCATCCTCTTTATGCATGTTGTCTTACTCCAAGCTGTATAGGCTTGAAAGCCTACTACCAATTAAGCATATTAGGTGATGTGCATCTCTGTAATGAGAAGGGGTGTGGTCTAATGACATCAACACCCTATATCAGGTGTGCATAATTATTAGGCAACTTCCTTTCCTTTGGCAAAATGGGTCAAAAGAAGGACTTGACAGGCTCCGAAAAGTCAAAAATAGTGAGATATCTTGCAGAGGGATGCAGCACTCTTAAAATTGCAAAGCTTCTGAAGCGTGATCATCGAACAATCAAGCGTTTCATTCAAAATAGTCAACAGGGTCGCAAGAAGCGTGTGGAAAAACCAAGGCGCAAAATAACTGCCCATGAACTGAGAAAAGTCAAGCGTGCAGCTGCCAAGATGCCACTTGCCACCAGTTTGGCCATATTTCAGAGCTGCAACATCACTGGAGTGCCCAAAAGCACAAGGTGTGCAATACTCAGAGACATGGCCAAGATAAGAAAGGCTGAAAGACGACCACCACTGAACAAGACACACAAGCTGAAACGTCAAGACTAAGCCAAGAAATATCTCAAGACTGATTTTTCTAAGGTTTTATGGACTGATGAAATGAGAGTGAGTCTTGATGGGCCAGATGGATGGGCCAGTGGCTGGATTGGTAAAGGGCAGAGAGCTCCAGTTCGACTCAGACGCCAGCAAGGTGGAGGTGGAGTACTGGTTTGGGCTGGTATCATCAAAGATGAGCTTGTGGGGCCTTTTCGGGTTGAGGATGGAGTCAAGCTCAACTCCCAGTCCTACTGACAGTTTCTGGAAGACACCTTCTTCAAGCAGTGGTACAGGAAGAAGTCTGCATCCTTCAAGAAAAACATGATTTTCATGCAGGACAATGCTCCATCACACGCGTCCAAGTACTCCACAGCGTGGCTGGCAAGAAAGGGTATAAAAGAAGAAAATCTAATGACATGGCCTCCTTGTTCACCTGATCTGAACCCCATTGAGAACCTGTGGTCCATCATCAAATGTGAGATTTACAAGGAGGGAAAACAGTACATCTCTCTGAACAGTGTCTGGGAGGCTGTGGTTGCTGCTGCACGCAATGTTGATGGTGAACAGATCAAAACACTGACAGAGTCCATGGATGGCAGGCTTTTGAGTGTCCTTGCAAAGAAAGGTGGCTATATTGGTCACTGATTTGTTTTTGTTTTGTTTTTGAATGTCAGAAATGTATATTTGTGAATGTTGAGATGTTATATTGGTTTCACTGGTAAAAATAAATAATTGAAATGGGTATATATTTGTTTTTTGTTAAGTTGCCTAATAATTATGCACAGTAATAGTCACCTGCACACACAGATATCCCCCTAAAATAGCTATAACTAAAAACAAACTAAAAACTACTTCCAAAACTATTCAGCTTTGATATTAATGAGTTTTTTGGGTTCATTGATGTTACAAACTGCTGTTTGTAACTGGCCCTTTAAATGGAAAATTGCCCTGCTTCCCTGGATTTTGGAGAAGCCTATTTGCCAGCCTCCTTCCTCATGACTATGGCCCCTGGAAGATTGTGCCCCTGAGAACATATTAACTTTTATTGGGTGTGTATGGCCCTTTAAGAACCATCTGGGGACATATTGTGACTTTGATGAACAATGCCCCTTTAAGACTATGTCCCCAGACCTGTGAAATGACTTGTCCCTGGCTTTCTCCCACTTGGTTCAGTTTCATTGTGTGCCATTAAGAGTTAAATTTTGTTCAGCTTCAAGAAACCTATTCTAAATACAAGTCTGCTGGGATTAGCTCTAATTAGGTTTAGTGATCAACTTTCCCATTGTCTAATCAGACTAGTATTGATAAGGTGGACTGCATTGTTTTATTGTGTGTAATGTTATCTGCTGAAGTAAATGTTGTGGCCTGTCAAAGGGAGTGTCTCTCTATCTAATATCAAATGTGTGATGGGGGATTTTATGCCTCCCCCTGAGAGTGTCCTGTTTGCATGTAACCTGAATAAAAGCAGGCTGTGTGCTCCAGCACATGAGACCTATGTTGACCCTCTAACTTGAAGCTTTGACTCATGTTTGTAGGGGACAGCTTCAGCTAATATCACTACAGGGATTGCTGACTATGGTGCTGATGATTCTTTGGTGAGCGCTAGGAGCATCCTTTTCTACGGTCCAACTTCCAGCCAGCCTGGAGGCAACCGTAACATTTGGCGGCAGCGGTGGGATTGGCGTCCTAGCGCAAGGAGCAGCACCACAACAGCACTGGTATCGTAGGAAAGTTATTGAGGGCAACGCTAGCCACTGCGCAGTGTCCCTACCTACAGCAGCATGGAGCTGACAAGATACTGGTCAGAACCCTGTGAAGAGCACCTCAACCTGATCCGTCGCTATGAGGGCGCTGATTTCGTTCCAGAGGTAAAGAGGCGGCTAGTCCGATATGGTCCAGACCCTGCACAGGAGGTAGTCAGTCGCCTCATCCGGGAATTGGCTACTGAGAACGAAGCGGCACGAGCCTTTGAGCGCCAACTGTGGAGTTTGAGGGTATGGACACCTGGTCTCTCTCCCCAGCCGCAGCATGTTCCACAGGGAGAGGAGAGCAGCGACCTCCCTCCCCAGCGGCAGTATACTGTGCAGAGGGAAGAGACAACCAGTCTCCTTCCCCAACCAGAGATACCAGAGGCAGCAGGCCTCATAGACTGGTCCTGGGAGGACCCCCAGCAGGCAGGTGGAGATGGGACCGCAGTCTCTCTACCGGCCCTACAGGGATGCTGGGCAGGCGGCCCAGATCCCCAGCGACAGACCCAGCTACAGGGAGGGGAGAGCATCGACCTCCCTCCCCAGCCGGAGTGTGCCTTCCAGGGAGAGGAGACAACCGGTCTCTCTCCCCAGCCGCAGCATGTTCCACAGGAAGCGGAGAGCATCGACCTCCCTTCCCAACGGCCACCGGAGTATCAGGAGGAGGAGGTAAGCCAATCTCCCCCTCCCCAGCTAACTCCTAACTTGGGCCCAGGGTTAACAGTGGAGATGTTAACCCCCACTGACCCCCACGTTCCCTTTGCCACCGGGCAGGACTATGCCCCAATTCCCCCAGCAGAAGAGCTGGCATCAGGACAGAGCGCTGCTGGCCTCTGCCCTACAGACCCCCTTGTTACAGGACTGGCCTGCAAACCCCTCACCCCAGCAGAAGCGCTGGCACCAGGGCAGAGTGCCGCTGGCCTCTGCCCCCCAAGTACCATCAGCTATTTGCCCAGCTGCGCCAGGAAGGCAGAGGATGCTACCCTTTCATCCTATAACCTGGAACCTACAGGCCAGTACTACTTATTGTGGGGGGGCTACTGTGCTGCTAATGTTTATTTGTGGGTGGGTTGCGAGACTAACTTAGGCACTGACCGACAGAAGGTCAGGTGCCTGGTTAGTCTCCCTCCAAAAGGGGAGATATGTTACAAACTGCTGTTTGTAACTGGCCCTTTAAATGGAAAATTGCCCTGCTTCCCTGGATTTTGGAGAAGCCTATTTGCCAGCCTCCTTCCTCATGACTATGGCCCCTGGAAGATTGTGCCCCTGAGAACATATTAACTTTTATTGGGTGTGTATGGCCCTTTAAGAACCATCTGGGGACATATTGTGACTTTGATGAACAATGCCCCTTTAAGACTATGTCCCCAGACCTGTGAAATGACTTGTCCCTGGCTTTCTCCCACTTGGTTCAGTTTCATTGTGTGCCATTAAGAGTTAAATTTTGTTCAGCTTCAAGAAACCTATTCTAAATACAAGTCTGCTGGGATTAGCTCTAATTAGGTTTAGTGATCAACTTTCCCATTGTCTAATCAGACTAGTATTGATAAGGTGGACTGCATTGTTTTATTGTGTGTAATGTTATCTGCTGAAGTAAATGTTGTGGCCTGTCAAAGGGAGTGTCTCTCTATCTAATATCAAATGTGTGATGGGGGATTTTATGCCTCCCCCTGAGAGTGTCCTGTTTGCATGTAACCTGAATAAAAGCAGGCTGTGTGCTCCAGCACATGAGACCTATGTTGACCCTCTAACTTGAAGCTTTGACTCATGTTTGTAGGGGACAGCTTCAGCTAATATCACTACAGGGATTGCTGACTATGGTGCTGATGATTCTTTGGTGAGCGCTAGGAGCATCCTTTTCTACGGTCCAACTTCCAGCCAGCCTGGAGGCAACCGTAACAATTGAGAACATGGTTGTTGTTCAATAATAAAATTTATCCTCAAAAATACAACTTGCCTAATAATTCTGCACTCCCTGTACATGTAGGTTATAGTAGCCTTTTAAATTAAACTGATTATGATCACATGACACACATAGTACATACCCAGTATACATGTAGGTTATAGTAGCCATTTAAATTAAACTGATTATGATCACATGACACACATATTACATACCCAGTATACATGTAGGTTATAGTAGCCATTTAAATTAAACTGATTATGAACACATATGTACTGGTTACTGATATTGTGTCTCATTAAATAAAATCAGTTCCCCCTCAGTAATTCCTCTGGTGTATAACATGTACAATGCTAAGCATCTGTTGCTTTAAGAAAAGGTTTATCCACATGATGTGCACATTAAATATATCTCCCAGATGTCAATCATTTGAGACTGATGTTCTTTTTCATATAATTTTCTAACACTCAAAATTCTCATCCTGACCTACAAAGCCCTTACCAATGCAGCCCCCCTACCTGTCCTCACTCATCAACAAATATACTCCAGCCCACCCCCTAAGATCCAACAATGATCTATCATCACCTCCTCCCATGCTAGGCTACAGGACTTCTCTCGTGCGGCACCAACCATCTGGAACGCATTTCCTAGAGCTGTCAGACTCTCCCCTAACCTTTCCTCCTTTAAATGCTCCCTAAAGACCTTTCTGTTCATGGAAGTCTATCTCCAAATCAGTAACAAATTAATTCCACTTGCCTAATTGCTGCCCTCATCTAACTCTACACTAACATCATCCTGACCTTTGCAGTCCCCACCTCCTGTTTTTCACCCTCCTACCCATCTAGATGGGAACAGGGCCCTCAATTCAACCTGTATTTGTTTGTTAAACTTTGTCTGGTGTCTTTTATATTGTATTGTACTGTACTTTTATCTCTGTACCCATGGACAGCACTGCAGAATCTGTTGGAGCTTTATAAATAAAGAATAATAATAAATAATAACACTCTATTCTTATAAAGACTCCTTTATTCTGTAAATATAATTATTTCCTCCCCTATGTAAATCAAACGTACAACTCATAACACTGGCATATTAATAAACAACACTGGAGGTGCTTTGGTGGTGACTGGTTGTGCAAACTGGGCAGTATGAGGACAGATTTGTATATTCCTGTGTGGCATTTGGATCTATCACATTTATATGAGCAAAATTAAGGTGCACATATATAGAGGCACAAAGGACAGCAGGAGATCACTTCCAATCTGGGGCTTTTATAACTGGGATTTATCTTCATCTGCTTATCCGGGGTCAGGAAGCGGGGGCAGCAGTTCTAGCACGGGACCTCAAACTTCCCTTTCCCTGGCCACATTAACCAGCTCCAACTGGGGAATCCTGAGGCGTTCCCAGGCCAGTGTGGAGATATAATCCCTTCACCTAGTCCTAGGTCTAAACTGGGATTTAGTAAGTGTTATTAACAATAACATCCTTTTTGATGCTTCTATTTAGAGAGTTTGTCCTCTTTAGGATAATTGTAATAAGGTTTGTACACTGTGAATATAAAATGTATTTGTGTGTAAATATTTGGTGTTTTGTGATACCTGTTTTTAATTAAAACATTTTTTCCACTTTCTAAACATGTGAAAGGGTTCTTCCCTTGTGAATCATTTTATGTTTTCTCAGAGTACTCTTTCCTGTAAAACTTTTTCCACACTCTGCACATATGAAAGGCTTTTCCCCTGTGTGACTCCTTTCATGAGTTTTCAGATTATCCATTCGTGTAAAACTTTTTCCACACTCTGTACATGTGAAAGACTTTTCTCCGATGTGAATCCTTTCATGAGTTTTCAGAATATTAATTTGTGTAAAACTTTTACCACACTCTGTACATGTGAAAGGCTTTTCTCCTGTGTGAATCCTTTCATGAGTTTTCAGAGTACTCATTTGTGTAAAACTTTTTCCACACTCTGCACATGTGAAAGGCTTTTCTCCTGTGTGACTCCTTTCATGAGTTTTCAGATTATCCATTCGTGTAAAACTTTTTCCACACTCTGTACATGTGAAAGGCTTTTCTCCGGTGTGAATCCTTTCATGAGTTTTCAGACTATTAATTTGTGTAAAACTTTTACCACACTCTGTACATGTGAAAGGCTTTTCTGCTGTGTGAATCTTTTTATGAATTTTCAGATAATTCATTTGTGTAAAACATTTGCCGCACTCTTTGCATGTGTGTGGCTTCTCACCTGTGTGAATTTTGTGGTGTTCTAGTAGATGAGACTTCCATCTAAAGCTTTTCTCACATTCTGTACATTGGAAAGGTTGCTCCTTTGTATGAATTATTTGGTTAGACTGTAGACTTTTCTCTTCTTTACTATGTTTTGAAAACTCAGTAAATGTGTGTGGTTTATCCTCTGGGATATTAACTTCACAAGATAAGGCATCAATGTTGTCCTCTTGTTTGATGACTAAATTACTCTCTGTACATAACAATTGCTGCCCAGTTCCTGCCAATTCACCATCGTTTTTTAATATCTTTTGTGATATCCCCAATATTTGTGAATAGTCATTGTTGTCTAAGATTTTTGGAGTTTGCTGTATCATTCTGATGCTTTCTGTAGTGAAGGATGGATATGAACTATTCAAGTGTTTGTCTTCATAAAATGAAATGGAATAAAGAAAAATAAGAATGTTTATGCTTTATAATATAATCTATCTTAATAAAAAAATCATATTCTTTTATACTCAACAAAATATCCTAAATGTTGTGTTTATTTTTAAATGTATTTACCTGTAAATCACAAATAAAAAAAGGATTACATAGAATGTAAACATTACTACATCATAGTAAACTAAATTACTGAGTTGTGGGTGTTTCACACATGGGAACAAGGTAGGCATAAGTGCAGTTATGGATGTTCCATGAGCGAGGTCAGGGTAGGGGAAGGTGGAGTTACTGGTGTTCTGAGTAATGAACCAGGTCAGGGGGTGAGGTTAGGCAGTTGATAGACATGGTCTGTGTAAAATGACAGAGGGGGAGTAGTATTTTTTACCCTCCCCCTCAGCCCAATGGATGTTGCTCCTTCTTTATAACGTCACTGACACAAATGTTCTTAAAGATGTAGATATAAATATAATAGTTTATATTTGTTTAATGAGCGATCAATTCTATTTTCCCAGTAATTAAAGTCAGCATAATATCTATTTTACTCACCTAACACAAATGAGTTAATGCTGATAACAGGCTCCAATGTCTGTGCTCAGAAAGAAGGTTACCTTATTCACTCCAGTTACATCAATACCTGATATCTCTCAGTGCTCTGGCCGTGTCTGTAAAAAGTATATTAAATGGTTTAGACGGATAATAATAAATAATGGTTCTGATTAACTGTACGTATGGTATAATTAAAGGCACACATAACAATTCATGTGATACAGATCAGCTGATTAGGTTATTACATATGTGATGTTGATAACCACAAGCATTTAGTACAGTTAGCTCTGTGGGTGTTATAATTGCCCCTTAAATATGAATCTTCCCAGATCTATACAACATAATGGTAGAAAATCTATTTAAGTGGGGCCATATCACTACTTTACAAATATATCATAATCTTTGTTTTGTATCATTTATATGAAACAATATTTTCTCCTGCAAGAAATGTTAAAAATCAGTAGTTTAAATATAAGTTAAATTGGATACTGCAGTATTGGTATTGTACTTCCTATTAATTCTCCCTGTCAGACATTTTGTCATGTGCTCCACCCCTAGTGTTTAACTTCTCTTAGTCAATACTGAGTTGTCTTAAATCACACTGCAAGGGGGTGTGGGAGAGATAGGCCCTAAAGTGTTAATTTTAATTGTTTTCTTGGATAGAGTTAAGAAAAGGAAAATTTGATATTTACATAGAGTGATAATATAATGAGATATGTTCTTTTGGCAAATTCAGTCCATTTAAAAGGACCATAAAACATAGAATTACAAAACCACAGATGCATAACAAAAATACAATGCAATAAATCTTACTATGAATTTAAAAAGAACAATAGAATGTTTTCTGATAAATGTAGTTCTGCACCTGTACCATGTGACAGCTATCAGCCAATAACAGACTCATATTTTTATATAATGTGAACTCCTGCATATGCTAAGTAGGAGCCGCTGCCTCAGGTCATTTAAAAGGCTGTGTACAATTTAATAATGAAAATAAATTACAGACAGCAAACAGTTATTTCACATAAAAACTAAAGCTAAAGGTGAAATTTCCCATACACTTTATACTATTTTATACACCGGTAAAACAAGTCATTAGAAACACATTAAAGGGACAGCAAAGTCACAATTATACTTTTATTATTCAAATTTAAACAACTTTCCAATTTCCTTCTATTATCAAATCTGCTTTATTCCCTTGGGGCAAATCATATAATGCACTATGGTGCGCTAGCTGCTGATTAGTGGCACATACAAGCCTCTTGCCATTGGCTCACGTTATGTGTTCAGCTAGCTCCCAGTAGTGCATTGCTGCTGCTTCAATAAAGGATATATAGAGAATGAAGCAAATATCATAATAGAAGTCAGTTGGAAAGTGTTGAAAATTATATGTTCTATTTAAATAATGAAAAACATTTAGGGTTTCTTGTTATTTCAAGGGAAAACCAAATTTACAGGACACTGTCCCTTTAAGTCTGTGATCATGTGACATAAACAGCAGCAGCTGAAGGTGCAGAATACACTTACTATGGTCCATACTAACAACAAGAATCAGCCACAGATCAGTGGGATAAACGTTCTGATGATAAACAGGTGCAGCTAATAGAAATAAGAAATGTATTATAAAATAACCTCATTAGAAATAAAATAATATGCAGATCACAAGATATTTATGATTAGATCAGTATATGTGATGAGACTGATAAAACAGGGCCATAAGCTATGGCCCTCTCTGCATTGGACAGCGGTGGGACCGATCGTTGGTGGGTGGGAGCGTAAGACGGGAGGCGGGTGGGCGGCCCATCTCTGGAGGAGGCAGGATGAGGGCGGTAGAGGGCGAACGCTCGGCCACTCTACTTTTGAAAAAAAAAAAGAATCCAGCTGCATGATTGAGGGGGAAGGAGGGGCCATGATGGGATCATTTGTGGGATAATTTGAGAAAAAAAGGAATCTGGGGGGTTTGGGTATGGGGGGGCAGCTACACTACAGAAATATGAGTATTATTTAAAAAAAAAAAAATCACCTATTTTGCTGCAAACTGGGTACTGGCAGACAGCTGCTAGTTTCTAAGATGACCGCTAATAGGTAGAGGGGGAGGGATAGAGAGCTGTTTGGGGAGATCAGGGAGGAAAGGGGGGATACTACCCTGCAGAAAATATAAAATAAAAAAATAAAAAAACTTTAATTTTTCTACTGGCAGACTTTCTGTCAGTACTTAAGATGGGGTGACGTTTGGGGGGGGGAGGAAAGAGAGCTGTTTGAGAGGGGTCAGGGAGGGATAAGGGGGTGGGGTGTGTCAGGTGGGAGGCTGATCTCTACACTAAAGCTAAAATTAACCCTACAAGCTACCTAATTAACCCCTTCACTGTTGGGCATAATACAAATGTGGTGCGCAGCAGCATTTAGCGGCCTTCTAATTACCTAAAAGCAATGCCAAAACCATATATGTCTGCTATTTCTAAACAAAGGGGATCTCAGAGACGCATTTACAACCATTTGTCCCATGATTGCACAAGCTGTTTGTAAATAATTTCAGTGAGAAACCTAAAATTGTGAAAAAAATAAAAAATTGTTTTATTTGATCGCATTTGGCGGTGTAATGGTAGCATGAAATATACCAGAATGGACCTAGATCAATACTTTGGGTTGTCTATTTAAAAAAAAATATATAGTTTTGATAAGTAAATATAAAAAGGGCTCTATTTCTGTTTAAATGTAGTGATGGCAAAACTGCTAAAAATGCTCTGCTCTTTTGGGAAAGTTTTTGTCTGAAATGCCCAGCCCTTAAGGGGTTAAATTAGCCTATTTAAATTGAAGAACTAAACAATAAATTCATTAACACAGCATAAAAAATATAAAAAACAATTAAATAAGAACAATTGATTTTTTTTAAATTCAACTCAGTTTCTTATGTGATGTAAAATAGTTTATCTTTATCACAACAAAATACAGAACAATATTTTCTTATTATTATATAAAACACAACAGTGTGAGGCTAAAGATTTATGTCAGGTTTTGCATATTACCGTTTAGCAGAAGCTCTGTAAGTATGAGGTCTCTCTGGTTCCTCCTGTGATATCACTGAGTGTTACACAGATATTTATACTAATGTGGGAGTGTCACCTTTTTCTGTGTGACTCACATGAGTACAACTTGTCAGCTGGGAGACAATGAGAGTGTCACACCTGGACTTTTGTTTCAATATAGATGTCTATTGTCCCCTCTGGTGTCACATGAATACAGAGTCCCTGCCTCCCCCTCAGGGTGTGATTATCATATGGATAAGTAAGGAGGAAACAAACTGTTTATTTAAATGTGAGAGATTTTTTCTGTTGTATTCTAAAATATCTCAGGATACAGCATTATATTATGTTTTTATTGATGGAAATTGTTATTTTAGCATTATTTAGTTGCAAACAGACATATAATATTAACATGTTATTATATACATATGTGATACAGAGTGGAGGACTTCCTGTGGGGGGTGGAGCATTGCATGTCAGTTGCTCCTCAACGGCTGTATGAGAGTGTGCAGCGTTTAAGATCCGGGTCCCCACGCCATTTGCCCCATGACCCAAGTTGTTTTCTGGGCTTGTTTTGGGCCCGGTGGTACAAGTTGTTCCGGTGTGAGAATCCCTCATCAGCTTGCGGCAGAATCCACAATGTGTAAATATTTCATTAAATTTTAGCAAGCTCAGCTTCTACTGGTTTCATCTAAATCTACCAACACAGAGGTGAAAAAGTTTCTGGAATGTTTTTTGCTCGCAGGAGGAAGCAGCATACTGAATACAAGGTCAAAGTGCTGTTCTGGTCCGGTTCCACCCAAGTCAAGTGTCGCTTGCAGGCAAGAGCATTGGGGTGGCGACAGAAGTCGTACCCTGAGCCCTAGCCTCGCAGTTGAAGATTCATGGTGGTTATTTATTCCGGAAAATACATTATCATAGACACTTTGCACCCAGAGATCTTTTTCTCATCCTCTTGGTTTGTTAACACTTTGAAATAGATAAAAGGGGATTCTGTATTGCTGAGCTTTTTGGGACTTTGTAAACCTGCTTTGTAGCAGATTGCTGAACATAACATAAATTATATTGCCTGACGTGTCTGGCTGTATTGGATCCAGGAAGATTATACTACTATGAACCAAGTGTGCTGTTATACCCAGTACCCATATAATACATAGTATAGCTCTGAGAGATGGTAATACCAGCATTCCAATGAAAGTCTCATTGAGACGGGTAATTGAATACAGAGAGCATTGACGAGGCGTGCCTATAATTCTACAGATGCAAGAACGCTTTGTTGAACCCGTTTATGAACTGGTCCATATTTGCCCTAGGCCTCATTCTCTAGCGTGTGGGATTTTGTGTTGTTGAATTATGCTCTGAAGACTAATACATGTTAGAATAACGATTTCCTGAGACCTACCTGTTTTTATATCATATGAAGGGCGCTCATGTAAATATAGGCAATCCTTAATATTATAAAAGGACTTATTGAAACGCTTACGATTTATCAAATGCACCTTGGTTTTATCTTACATTACTAAATTGCCGAACGCTCTTTGGAGCTCTAGTTGATGTGTATTTTCTTATTACAGGTTGGACTTTCAAGATTTTATGTCTGTAGCAGCTTAATGTTTACATGATCTGTGATTATTCTCTGCTTTGTCGCCTCATTTAAGCTGAGGCATTATTCTTTAAAGTTTTTTTTATAAAAAAAAAAAAAGAAGGGAAGAAAGGGAAAAGTAAAAAAAAGCTACACATTTTGAGAGATTAGGGTTGTTATCTTGATGTCATTGCAATAAGACAAGTTAGATTTTATATGCTTTATTTAAATTGACAATGGCTATATTGGATGTATAGTGAGTCATAGGTTGATATTTTGTTTATGCCTGAGTCTCTCTGCAATTGTTAATTAGGCAAGGTTGTTATATTATCTAATCTGTATACTGGGAGACCGTCATCTCCACTTACAAGGTTTTCTTGGTGTAGATTAATAACTGCCATTTAGGAAGGCTTATTATAAGACACACAGCCAATACACATGTTTTATTAAAATACTTAATGTTTAGGCTGTGAGTCAAAGTCCAACATAAGCTATATGTTTGAACCACCTGTTTAATATAGAAGATATAAAACTGTCATACTAGTAGGGTGTGTTGAGTCTCTATTAATAGTTTTATACTATGTTGTAAACTATTGTACGGGGGGTTTCCCTGTTATTTTTCATCTTTTTAATCGATTCCTTTCTAAACTTATAAGCATAGTTATACAGATTAAAAGGAGAATTTCCTAGATCTATAGTCAAAATATTATAAGCTACTGTTACCAAAGAAAATCTCTTTCTGATTATAGTTTTTTTTCTTAAGAGCCTTAAAAGCTAGTTATGATGAGTTAGTTAGCCTGTTTAAATTAATTTTGTATGCTGTTTTGCAGCCCTTTTTCACGTTTAGGGGTTTTTCTCTTTTTTTTTTGTCACAGTTTTTACTTATATTTATATATATATATACACATTTAGTTGTATATAATAATCACATTCACGTTCATTCCCTTAGAGATTTCTCCTTTTCCGGGCTAAAGTGTGTTTTCACTTCACTATTGTTCACTAAAGTCTATGGATAAATTTCTCACACAAGCGAAACTAAATTCGCCCACAATGCCTGCTAAAGCAAAAGACAAAAAATCTAAAACTAATGATACAATTACTGATACTAGCTTAGATCATATATCCTCTAGAATGGATAGTCCAGTCCATATTTGTGCAAATATCTGATTTGTTTACACCTCAATTTGACTGTATCAAGAAAGGCTTATCTAGTATTTCCACTGATCTGGTTACTTTAACATCAGAAGTGAGGCAATTTGCCACTAAATAAAAAATAGAGTATCTGATCTGGAGGACATAGCTAACTCTCAAGAAACTATATTGCAGAAATAAGAGACACAAATTAACAATCTTCAGACTCGTTTAGATAACATGGAAGATCGTGCAAGACGTAATAATTTAAGAATAATAGGCCTCCCAGAAAATCCTGAATTTGAAGACCTAATTAAAATCACTTCTATATTACTCCCTCAAACATTAGAGTTTCCTCCACAACAACTCCCCTTAGAGGGTGAAAGAGCTCATAGAGTAGGCTCCAAAAGAACTTTCTCGGATGGAACAATCAGAAATAGGATGTGCCTTGTAAAGTTTTTGAGATTTTAGGATAAAGTTGAACTATTAAGATTATTTAAAAAAACTGAATCTTGTACTCTAGGAAAGCATAAGATACTACTTTTCCAAGTCTTTTCTAGTGAAACATCCTCTAAAAGGAAATGAATGGCCCCTTTTTGTACCCAGTTTATAAATAAGGGTTTGAAAGCATGACTAGTCTATCCAGCCAAAATTGTTCTAGAAGATAATGGTAATAAATACATATTTAACACTGTCAAGGAGATAAAAGATCATATTGAATCAAAAGGAATCCTGTAGGTATAGTTTTTCCATCAGTGTTATATCTCCTTGGCAATATAAGATATGTTAGTTGGTTTGCTCAATGGAAAGGTTTATCTTTAATAGATGCATGAGATTGTCAGTCGTTGTAAGAGATTTCTGCCTCGCAGTTATTTTTAATGTTTTGTTAGAGTATTATGGTTTTTTGTTTTTTTCCCCTCTCTCCCCCCTTCACACATAAATTATTACCAGGTCATTAGTTTGTCATGAATAAACTTACAATCTTGTCCTGGAATGTTGGAGGAATCTCCTCCCCGGCTAAACGTAAACTCATTATTAAACATTTGACTAAAGATAAACCAGATATCGTATTACTTCAGGAGACACATCTGACTTATTTAGAATCTGCGAAACTTAAGATTAAATGGGTAGGGAGGGTTGTTGCGGCTCCTTCCATTAATAGAAAATGTGGTGTTGCAATATTATTTGATAAAAATGTAAAATATTCTATTATTAGTATAGATGTTGATCCAGAAGCACGGTTATTTTTTTGCAGGTAGTAATTAATGAGACAAAATATTTTTTTTTGTAATATTTATGGCCCGAATGTGGTCTCGTCTGAATTTTGGAAAAAAAATTGGCGGTGATTTTAATTTAACACCATGCCCAATACTGGATAGGCTTTCGTGTAAAAATTTGAAAAATTATAATAAAAGTGCAAAACTTTTTTAAAAAATGTGTCATAAGCTTAAATTGAGTGATATTTGGAGGATCAGGAATCCAGAGTCACAGATATTCACCTGTGAATCTAAAGCTTTTAAAAAAAATTCTAGAATTGATCTGTTTTTAATTTCTGAATCTTTATCTATCCAAACATTATCTACGGCCATTAGTGACATCTCTATTTCAGATCATGCTGTTATTTCTCTTATATTTCTGACTGCTAATAAAGATGAGAATAAATTGGCTAGATTCTTTTCCCCACGATTTTTGTGCAACAATGTTAAATTTTCTCTCTGATTAAAACAGAGGTGGAAAGACTTTTGCAGCTTTAATATTGATTATTTTAATCAAATTGACATTTTTGGGGAAACCGCTAAAGCAGTAATTTGTGGCGAAATTAAAGCGTATATGAGTATTCTAAATAAAAAAAAACGTGCGGCAGAAACTCAACATACTAATCAAGTGAGGAATGCTTATAGAAAATATTTGAATGAGCAATCGAATATAAACTGGAATATATACATTGAAGCTAGAAAGGTACGAGATATATTCTTTAAGCAGAAATCATTAGAACAGGATTCAAAAACCAATATGTATTTCAGGGGATTTCACGGTTGTTCCGCGAAACACCTTGCGCGTCTTACAAAAAATAGAAAGTAAATAAATTATATTCCAGCTATTCAAATAGGTAATATTACATAAACTGAAACAGAGGAGATTAGCAAAGTTTTTTTTTATTTCTATCAACTACTTTACTCTGATGCAGCGAGCAATCTTGCATAGCCAGGAGAAGCATCCAGATACCTCAGATTTCTGAGGAAGATTGTTTAGCTCTGAAAGCTCCGATCTTAGTCAAAGAAATTGATACCTAGGTAGGCATCTAGACCAGAACATGGCAGGAAATAGTGCTGGCATATAGTGCTCCAGAAATGGGCCGGCTCCTAAGCATACATCCCTGTTTTTCAACAAATGATTCATAATAGAAGTAAATTAGAAAGTTGTTTAAAATCGCACACTGTATACGAATCAAGCAGACTTGCTGGGCCTATGGCTCTTATCTGCCGTCAATATCTATGTTATGAGTCATGAAAGAAACATTATGAGTTTCCTGTCCCTTTAAATGATATAAAGAGCTAACAGTAAATAATGGTTGTGATTAAGTGTCCGTATGTTATAATTAAAGCCACGCATAACAAGTCATGTGATACAGATCGGCTGAGTCCCTTTGCTTAGGGTATTACACATGCGCTGCTGATTCCCCACAAGCATTTAGTACAGTTAGCTCTGTGTGTGTTACAGTTTTCCCAGAGCTTTACACTATAAGCTCAGGAGCAGACAATCTAATTCATTTGAAGACATCAATACATAATAAGCCGCCACCGTGGTTTTGAAATAACATCAGCTGAACCAATCCAAACTGTTACACTTTTGTAAGCAAATATCTGATTTTATGCAATAATGAAGTAAAGTGATACTCACATTAAAATGCTATAGCAGTGGCTAAACGATATTAATTGCTATATGAAATGAAACTGTTAGACCATGACACATGAGTATGGTGCTATAGTAACAGTTATATAACTATGACTGATGTTTGTTATAATGATGAAGTTACAGTGATACTTCCAATACAATGTTATAATGACGGTTAGCTGATATTAACTGCTATACCAAGCAAAACTGCTAGATCAGGGCAAAACCTCCATTGCACTTAAAACAGCACCCATGTATTCATGAGTGGCAAACTCCTATTTCTATACTCATAACAGTGATTTCATAACATTATTCTGAGTAACATATTGTATGAATTACACTCTGGTAGATATCTACAATTAGATTTTGCTGCAAACACTTTGATACAAACCATGCCACAATCATTGCATGTTTTGTATCAGTATCGCTTAAGCATTTACTTAACATATTATAACTTTTGCTACCTCAGTATAACACCTACTAGATATTGCCCTTTAATGTTTGAATGCTATTTATAGAAGCTAGTAATACAATGGGTTATTGCTATGTAAGCACAGTACAATATAACTTCGTACCCAACTGCCTTCATATTTTATTAAGTTCTTTTTCCCATTTTTTTTGGTTCAATAAAAGTTACATTTTATTAGCCTGTTAATACTCTTGCAATAATATATATATAGTGAATATATATATATATATATATATATATATATATATATATATATATATATATATATATATATATATATTCATTTTAGTGGTTAATTTGGGATGGTGTGCAATTAAGTATACACTTTTCTAGTCTCTTCAATTTCTTGCCTGGAAAATTTCTGGGGATCTTGGTCCTCCAAAGGTCTTCCGACAGGGGCTAAACTTCTCCTTCAAGACTCTTGGGTACCAGGAACCAGAAAATGTTATTTATCCACATGAACTAAATGGACTTGCTGGTTCTGTACCAGGAATCTGGATCCCCTTTGAGTGAGGTGATCATTACCTCACTTCTCTTTTTGAGGCTGGTCTGGCTTACAGATCAATAATGTGATGCGTTGTGCTATTTCAGCTGGTCACAAATTATTGTATAATTCTCCTATAGGTTAACATTTCACCATTTGTAAATTGCTTAAGGCTATTTATGTTAAAAGACCTCCTGTTCCAAAATGGGATATTGATTTAATAATTTAATTTTCCAGAAATTGGCCAGATAATAATGAACTCTCTCTCAAACAACTTACTTCTAACCCTGCAACCTTATTATGCTTTTTATCTTGTAAAGGGGTTTCCGATATAAAGGCTATAGACTATGATGCTAAATTGTTTTCTCCTTAAAGTTTTATTTTTTCTCCTTCTAGACGTACTGAAACTATGGGGTACATTTATCAAGTAGCGGATGCTGCTTATTCGAGCCTTCCGGCTAACCGGAAACATGATTTAAGATACGTTCGGGATGATTGACACCCCCTGCAAGTGGCTGATTGGCCTCAAATGTGCAAGGGGTGGCATTACACAAGCATTTTACCAGAAATGCTTGTGCAATGATAAATGCCGATGGCATATGCTGTCGGCATTTAGCGATGTCAGGCGGACATGATTCGCTACAGCTACAGCAAATCATGTCCATCCAACATTTGATAAATTGGCCCCTAGGACTTTTGCTATCCTTATTTTTTAGAAAATCCTAAACTCTGTCGGCTAGATTTAGAGTTTTGTCGGTAAAGACCCGTGTAGCTAACGCTGCTTTTTTTCCCAGCGCACCCTTAAGACAACGCTGGTATTTAGAGTTGTCTGAGGGGCTGCGTTAGGCTGAGAAAAGGGTGCGTTGAGCCTAATTTCGCTCCACTTCAACCATCAATACCAGCGTTGCTTACAGTAGCGGTAAGCTGGAAAAACGTGCTCGTGCACGATATCCCCATAGGAAACAATGGGGCAGTTTGGGCTGAAAAAAAAACCTAACACCTGCAAAAAAGCAGCATTCAGCTCCTAGCGCAGCCCCATTGTTTCCTATGGGGAAACACTCTCTTAAGACTGCACCTAACACCATAACATGAACCCCGAATCTAAACACCCCTAATCTTACACTTATTAACCCCTAATCTGCCGCCCCCGCTATCGCTGACACCTGCATTATACTATTAACCCCTAATCTGCCGCTCCGGACACCGCCACAACCTACATTATCCCTATGAACCCCTAATCCGCTGCCCTCAGTCTTGAGAAAGGTCATTCTGGACCGAAACGCGTTGGCTGGTAAGTGTTATTTCATATTATCCATATATCTGTAGCAATCTACACTATTATATATTTTCTCGGCAGAGGGACCACGAGCTAGCAAGGAGAGGGGACAAAGGCTTGAAAGAGCTGAGGGACCAAACACTTGAGGGCAAAGGGAGCCAGGGCTGCCGAAAAATCCTGCACGCATAGGATTGTGAGGACACTTTTTGCAAGCAAAGGTTTTTGACTTTCACACAACATCACTTATTTTCACGGACTATTATTATTGACTATTTTTATTGTTCAGTATTTTTAACAGTTTTTTCACACAGTTTTGGAATTTGCACATAATTGAAGATTCATATGACCCTTTTTTTCACAAGTGTATTTATATTTTTTAATTGAGGATTACACTTTGTTCTCTTTTTCTCGTTTTTTGAAAGGATTATTCAGCAAGTATTTGGAAAATTTTCATATTGTTTTTAGGAAGTCATATTGTTTTTAGGAAGTCACCTTACATTTAATTGTCACACCACATTTACATCACTGAACACTGGTATTTTATTACGTCTATTTATTTTTACACCGCTGATGATTTGTATTTTCACACCACTGTTGATTTGTATTTTAACAACAACCGGACTAATAGGAGATATTTAAAGCTATTTTTTGCTGCTCCCTATAACGTGGAAAGCACCACTTGGGATATCAAAGCTATCCCAATTCAGTGCTTTGCTTAAGGAAGCTATTTTTTGGTTGCTCCCCACTTACAACGTGGAAACCACCACTTGGGATATCAAAGCTATCCCAACTCAGTGCTTTGCTTAAGGAAGCTTTCCAAACCGTCAGAAATTTAACTAGTTATTTTTAATATTATTCACTCCAATGAAAGGGTGGAAGAATTATTAGACTGTTAACATGGATCCATGAGGGACTTTTAATACTAGATCGTTTATTTTTAAAGATTTTAAGTAGAATTGTTTTTTAATAATAAACCATATAACAATTTCAGCTACTAATAGAAGATTGAAAAAAACATATATGCACACTGTTGGAATTTTATTGTTTTTATTGTAATAAATATACAAAAATCCATTTGTGAAGTGTTAGTGTATCCAAGACCCGGCCTTCTAAAGTGGGCGCTTTGATAAAGTTCTGAATCATTTTGTTTTCCTTTTTTGACCACTAGGGGTCAATTTATCTGAGCCAAGGGTCAGTTTCAGTAGGCGCTTGGTGAATCTATCTTAAAATTCGCTACAGCTACAGCAAATCATGTCCATCCAACATTTGATAAATTGGCCCCTAGGACTTTTGCTATCCTTATTTTTTAGAAAATCCTAAACTCTGTCGGCTAGATTTAGAGTTTTGTCGGTAAAGACCCGTGTAGCTAACGCTGCTTTTTTTCCCAGCGCACCCTTAAGACAACGCTGGTATTTAGAGTTGTCTGAGGGGCTGCGTTAGGCTGAGAAAAGGGTGCGTTGAGCCTAATTTCGCTCCACTTCAACCATCAATACCAGCGTTGCTTACAGTAGCGGTAAGCTGGAAAAACGTGCTCGTGCACGATATCCCCATTGGAAACAATGGGGCAGTTTGGGCTGAAAAAAAACCTAACACCTGCAAAAAAGCAGCATTCAGCTCCTAGCGCAGCCCCATTGTTTCCTATGGGGAAACACTCTCTTAAGACTGCACCTAACACCATAACATGAACCCCGAATCTAAACACCCCTAATCTTACACTTATTAACCCCTAATCTGCCGCCCCCGCTATCGCTGACACCTGCATTATACTATTAACCCCTAATCTGCCGCTCCGGACACCGCCACAACCTACATTATCCCTATGAACCCCTAATCCGCTGCCCCTAACATCGCTGACCCCCCAATGTCGCCGCTACCTTACCTATACTTATTAACCCCTAATCTGCCGACCGGACCTCGCCGCCACTATAATAAATGTATTAACCACTAAACAGCCGCACTCCTGCCTCGCAAACACTATAATAAATTTTATTAACCCCTAATCTGCCCTCCCTAACATCGCCGCCACTTACCTACAATTATTAACCCCTAATCTCCCGCCCGCACTGTCGCCGCTACTATAATAAAATTATTAACCCCTAAACCTAACTCTAACCCTAACACCCCCCTAAATTAAATATAATTTAAATTAAACTAAATAATATTCCTAAAATTAAATAAATTATTCCTATTTAAAACTAAATACTTACCTATAAAATAAACCCTAATATAGCTACAATATAAATAATAATTACATTGTATCTATTTTAGGATTTATATTTATTTTACAGGCAACTTTGTATTTATTTTAACTAGGTACAATAGCTATTAAATAGTTAATACAAAATTACCTGTAAAATAAATCCTAACCTAAGTTACAATTAAACCTAACACTACACTATCATTAAATTAATTAAATAAATTACCTACAATTAGCTAAACTAAAATATAAATAAACAAACTATTCTATAATACAAAAAAAAAACAAACACTAAATTACAAAAAATAAAAAAATATTACAAGAAGTTTAATCTAATTACACCTAATCTAAGCCCCCTAATAAAATAAAAAGCCCCCCGATCAGCCAATAGAATGCAAGCTCAAACTGATTGGCTGATTGAATCAGCCAATCAGATTTTTCATACCTTAATTCCGATTGGCTGATAGAATCCTATCAGCCAATCGGAATTCGAGGGACGCCATCTTGGCTGACGTCCCTTAAAGGAATCTTCATTCGTCGTTAGTCCGTTGGGGAAGGAGGATGTTCCGCGTCGGCGGGATGAAGATGGATCCGGAAGACAGAAGATAGAAGATGCCGTTTAGACCTGATTACTTTTGTAATTTAGAATAGGGTAGGGAATTTTTTTATTTTGGGGGGCTTTTTTATTTTATTAGGGGGCTTAGATTAGGTGTAATTAGATTAAACTTCTTGTAATATTTTTTATTTTTTGTAATTTAGTGTTTGTTTTTTTTGTATTATAGAATAGTTTATTTAATTGTATTTTAGTGTAGCTAATTGTAGGTAATTTATTTAATTAATTTAATGATAGTGTAGTGTTAGGTTTAATTGTAACTTAGGTTAGGATTTATTTTACAGGTAATTTTGTACTTATTTTAACTAGGTAGCTATTAAATAGTTATTAACTATTTAATAGCTATTGTACCTAGTTAAAATAAATACAAAGTTGCCTGTAAAATAAATATAAATCCTAAAATATCTACAATTTAACTATTAGTTATATTGTAGCTATATTAGGCTTTATTTTATAGGTAAGTATATACAGGGAGTGCAGAATTATTAGGCAAATGAGTATTTTGACCACATCATCCTCTTTATGCATGTTGTCTTACTCCAAGCTGTATAGGCTCGAAAGCCTACTACCAATTAAGCATATTAGGTGATGTGCATCTCTGTAATGAGAAGGGGTGTGGTCTAATGACATCAACACCCTATATCAGGTGTGCATAATTATTAGGCAACTTCCTTTCCTTTGGCAAAATGGGTCAAAAGAAGGACTTGACAGGCTCAGAAAAGTCAAAAATAGTGAGATATCTTGCAGAGGGATGCAGCACTCTTAAAATTGCAAAGCTTCTGAAGTGTGATCATCGAACAATCAAGCGTTTCATTCAAAATAGTCAACAGGGTCGCAAAAAGCGTGTGGAAAAACCAAGGCGCAAAATAACTGCCCATGAACTGAGAAAAGTCAAGCGTGCAGCTGCCAAGATGCCACTTGCCACCAGTTTGGCCATATTTCAGAGCTGCAACATCACTGGAGTGCCCAAAAGCACAAGGTGTGCAATACTCAGAGACATGGCCAAGGTAAGAAAGGCTGAAAGATGACCACCACTGAACAAGACACACAAGCTGAAACGTCAAGACTGGGCCAAGAAATATCTCAAGACTGATTTTTCTAAGGTTTTATGGACTGATGAAATGAGAGTGAGTCTTGATGGGCCAGATGGATGGGCCCGTGGCTGGATTGGTAAAGGGCAGAGAGCTCCAGTCCGACTCAGACACCAGCAAGGTGGAGGTGGAGTACTGGTTTGGGCTGGTATCATCAAAGATGAGCTTGTGGGGCCTTTTCGGGTTGAGGATGGAGTCAAGCTCAACTCCCAGTCCTACTGCCAGTTTCTGGAAGACACCTTCTTCAAGCAGTGGTACAGGAAGAAGTCTGCATCCTTCAAGAAAAACATGATTTTCATGCAGGACAATGCTCCATCACACGCGTCCAAGTACTCCACAGCGTGGCTGGCAAGAAAGGGTATAAAAGAAGAAAATCTAATGACATGGCCTCCTTGTTCACCTGATCTGAACCCCATTGAGAACCTGTGGTCCATCATCAAATGTAAGATTTACAAGGAGGGAAAACAGTACACCTCTCTGAACAGTGTCTGGGAGGCTGTGGTTGCTGCTGCACGCAATGTTGATGGCGAACAGATCAAAACACTGACAGAATCCATGGATGGCAGGCTTTTGAGTGTCCTTGCAAAGAAAGGTGGATATATTGGTCACTGATTTGTTTTTGTTTTGTTTTTGAATGTCAGAAATGTATATTTGTGAATGTTGAGATGTTATATTGGTTTCACTGGTAAAAATAAATAATTGAAATGGGTATATATTTGTTTTTTGTTAAGTTGCCTAATAATTATGCACAGTAATAGTCACCTGCACACACAGATATCCCCCTAAAATAGCTATAACTAAAAACAAACTAAAAACTACTTCCAAAACTATTCAGCTTTGATATTAATGAGTTTTTTGGGTTCATTGAGAACATGGTTGTTGTTCAATAATAAAATTAATCCTCAAAAATACAACTTGCCTAATAATTCTGCACTCCCTGTAGTTTTAAATAGGATTAATTTATTTAAATTTAGGAATATTATTTCGTTTAATTTAAATTATATTTATGTTAGGGGGTGTTAGGGTTAGAGTTAGGTTTAGTTAGGGGTTAATAATTGTAGGTAGGTGGCGGCGATGTTAGGGAGGGCAGATTAGGGGTTAATACTATTTATTCTAGTGTTTGCGAGGCGGGAGTGTGGCGGTTTAGGGGTTAATACATTTATTATAGTGACGGCGAGGTCCGGTCGGCAGATTAGGGGTTAATAAGTGTAGTTAGGTAGCTGCGACATTGGGGGGGCAGATTAGGGGTTAATAAATATAATATAGGGGTCGGCGATGTTAGGGACAGCAGATTAGGGGTTCATAGCTATAATGTAGGAGGCGGCGGTGTCCGGTCGGCAGATTAGGGGTTAAAAATTTTTATTATAGTGGCGGCGATGTGGGGGGGTCTCGGTTTAGGGGTACATAGGTAGTTTATGGGTGTTAGTGTACTTTATAGCACAGTAGTTAAGAGCTTTATATTCCGGCGTTAGCCCATAAAGCTCTTAACTACTGACTTTTTTTGGCGGTAGGAGTCTTGTCGGTAGAGGCTCTACCGCTCACTTCTTCCAAGACTCCAAATACCACCATTAGGCAGATCCCATAGAAAAGATAGGATACGCAATTGGCGTAAGGGGATCTGCGGTAGCCTGGAGTTGCGGTGAGGAAGTGAGCGTTAGACCTTTTCCTGGTTGACTCTAAATACCAGAGGGCGGTAAAAAGCAGCGTTAGGACCCCTTAACGCTGCTTTTGACGGCTAACGCCAAACTCTAAATCTAGGTGTGTGTTATTTATTGTCTGAAAGTATATGAATCTGAAACTGTTTCTTTAAGATCTTCTAATTCTAAACAACTGTTAATTTCATACACTGCAGACGGGTCTTCTGACTATTTTTCATCAATTTTATTTGAAACCTATTTATTCAATTACACACCATCCAGTTTTTTTATTTCACTTGCTTTAAACTAGCAAAATATGAGTCTCTATCATTGTAATAAAATTCTGATTATTCTAATAAAATGAGAGAATAGTCTAGATTTTATTAAAATGGTATATAGTTATTTGAAGAGTTTTTAATTGATTATTGTATTTTTTATATATATTTACAGCCCAAGCTCCATCCAATCCAGGAATATGAGGAGGGAAGTGCATCACAATTCTTCTGTTCTTGCCCAAAGAGTCTGAATACTTCAGTTTCAGAATATTTCAAGAATTCAAGATGTCCCAGATTGTTCAAGTTTCCTGCAATTTCTTATTTTGTTCTCCTAATTTTCAGTATTTTTTGTCTTCTTTCAGACTTTTGTTTCTTTTTATTTCCAAGGCTAATTTTTCTCCTATCAGAAAATAGAAGAGGAAGATTAACTGTTTATTTCATACTTTATGGACTTTTATGTGAGCTGATTGGACACTAGACATGTGCGATTCGTTTCGGATATTCGGAAAATTCGGAGATTCGGATCGATTCGAATTTCCGAATTAAAATACTGCCGAATCTACCGAATAAATCCGAATCGAATCGAATACATCCGAATCGATTCGAATACATCCGAATCGATTTGGATGTATTCGGTAGATTCGGATGGCCGTGTATTACACTAGTATTGTACAGTATATTAGGTTTTATCACTCTGCTATGGGTTAAACCTAATATACAGTACATAATACTAGTGTAATACACAGCACATCCCACCTAACACTTACCGAAATTCCGAATTTCCGAATCGATTAGAACCGAATCGAATCGAATCAAACCAAACCAATTTTTTTCCGAATCCGAAAGAATCTGAATGAATCCGAAACGAATTCATTCTAATTTTTCCGAATTCGAATAGATCTGAACCGAAATTCGAATCGATCCAAATCGATCCGAAACAAATTTTTCAAAGCTGCCCAAGTCTATTGGACACTGACTCTCTGACCACCTTATTATTCATTTTCATTGGCTATGTTTATTTTTCTTCTGTTTTAACTGTTTTTCTGTTTAAACTGTTATAATCTATAAAAGTGCTATTTATAAGCAGTAAAATGGAAAGAATAGCAAAATAATTGTCTCTGTCTCTTTAATAAAATCTAGATTATTTTGTCATTTTATTAGGATAATCAGAATTTTTGATGCACATTAGCAATGAAATTTTTCCAGTCTAATTTTGTGTAAATGGTTAAATTATTCATTTTGTATGATTTATAAATTATTAATTTAATTGTGTAGTTTTGTAATGTATGTATCTCCTTCCCACATTAAAATGCAGTATACGCCCCTTAGTGAGACAACCTGTTTTCAGGGTAAAAAGTGTCTTTAGATCATTCTACTAATAGAACTGGTGATCATTCTTAAATAATCTCGCCATCCCAGAGAACTTTAGATAATTGGCACCATAATGTCTATCCTCAGAGTGTTTTTTTACAATAACTTAGATTTTACAATGCAAATTTTAAAAGAGAAATTATCATCTGATAACTTTATTTCCCCTCTCACATGCTGGACATAGGCAGAGTTATCGGTTGTACAGAAGTGGTCCATATTTGTGTATTAGCTCTTGGGAACTTCATATTATTTCTATAACCCAGTAGAGATTTGTATTTATATACAAAAATAGTAATACAAACATGCTTTGTATTTATCCTTCAATTGCAATACCAAACCTCTTTTTCTATGGACTAAAAAGATGAAGTACATAAGGAAAGTATTCATATCAACTTGACATTATGGGGGGTAGTTATCAACGTGTCAACTTACCTGCCTTCGCCGGCCCAATACGCCCGCCTAAGCTCGCCTACCATCGCCGCCGTGGACCTGAAAAATTTTGCCTAAGTTCTCAATAAATCTGTCAAAAAGCTGCGCACCAAGTACGGGGCGATGAGCAGCGGATTGTGAGAGTTATCACTCATCCGATCTCGCTGCTCTTCGGCTTTTTTACAGCTTTATTGCTAGCCTGTCACTAAGCACCCACACTAACTACACTGTTCGTCGGGGTCCGGTCGGCAGATTAGGGGTTAATACTTGAAGTTAGGTGTCGGCGATGTTAGGGAGGGCAGATTAGGGGTTAATACTATATATTATAGGGTTATTGAGGCAGGAGTGAGGCGGATTAGGGGTTAATACATTTATTATAGTGGCGGTGAGGTCCGGTCGGCAGATTAGGGGTTAATAAGTGTAGGTAGGTGGAGGCGACGTTGGGGGCGGCAGATTAGGGGTTAATAAATATAATATAGGGGTCGGCAGTGTGCGGTCGGCAGATTAGGGGTTAAAAAATTTTAATAGAGTGGCAGCGATGTGGGGGGACCTCGGTTTAGGGGTACATAGGTAGTTTATGGGTGTTAGTGTACTTTAGAGCACAGTAGTTAAGAGCTTTATGAACCGGCGTTAGCCCAGAAAGCTCTTAACTCCTGACTTTTTTCTGCGGCTGGAGTTTTGTCGTTAGATTTCTAACGCTCACTTCAGCCAAGACTCTAAATACCGGCGTTAGAAAGATCCCATTGAAAAGATAGGATACGCAATTGGCGTAGGGGGATCTGCGGTATGGAAAAGTCGCGGCTGGAAAGTGAGCGTTAGACCCTTACCTACAAAACTCTAAATACCAGCGGTAGCCCAAAACCAGCGTTAGGAGCCTCTAACGCTGGTTTTGACGGCTAACGCCAAACTCTAAATCTAGGCGTTAGTTTTAAATAGGATTAACTTAGTTAATAAGGGAAATATTATTTAGATTCATTTAATTAATATTTAAGTTAGGGGGGTTTTAGGGTTAGTGTTAGACTTAGGTTTAGGGGTTAATAAATTTATTACAGTGGCGGCGGTGTAGTGGGGGGCAGTATAGGGGTTAAGAAATTTATTATAGGTGGCGACGGTGTAGGGGGGGCAGATTAGGGGTTAATAAGTTTAATATAGGTTGCGGCTGGGTCCGGGAGCGGCGGTTTAGGGGTTAAACTATTTGTTTAGTTGCGGCGAGGTGCGGGATCAGCAGGATAGGGGTTAATAACTTTATTATAGAGGGCGGCGGTATAGGGGGGGCAGGATAGGGGTTAATAGGTATCATGTAGGTGGCGGCGGGGTCAGGGAGTGGTGGTTTAGGGGTTAATATGTATAGAGTAGCTTGCGGTGGGCTCCGGGAGCGGCGGTTTAGGGGGTAATAACTTTATTTAGTTGCGGCGGTGTAGGGGGGGCAGATTAGCGGTGTTTAGACTTGGGGTACATGTTAGGGTGTTAGGTGTAGACAGCTCCCATAGAAATCAATGGGATGTCGGGCAGCAGCGAACTTTTACTTTCGCTATGGTCAGACTCCCATTGATTCCTATGGGATCCGCCACCTCCAGGGCGGCGGATTGAAAACCAGGTACGCTGGGCCGGAAAAGTGCCGAGCGTACCTGCTAGTTTTTTGATAACTAGCAAAAGTAGTCAGATTGTGCCACACTTGTGTGCGGAACATCTGGAGTGACGTAAGAATCGATCTGCGTCGGACTGAGTCCGGCGGATCGAAGCTTACGTCACAAAATTCTACTTTTGCCGGTCTCTAGCCTTTGATAACTAAGGCGAATCAGCCTCGCCACAAATACGCTGCGGAATTCCAGCGTATTTGAGGTTGACGGCTTTATAACTACCCCCCTATATACCTTACAGTAAGACATAACTCCTGGATCAAAAAGAAGCAACTTGCTGCTATGTGCAGTTTTGTAATAAATAAAGCTATTGACAAAGAAGAACCCTATGGATTACAGCTACTTTATTAGAAAGAAGGCAGCATTATCAGGACCATTCTTACACATTTTGCTCATCAAGCGCTTTGTCAGATATAAATAAGAAAAAAAAAAAAAGAGAGAAGCACTCAACCTGAGAAAGAACAATAGCATAAAAGCTTGTTCTATGGCTAGTTACCACCCAAAAGCAGCCTCTTTTTGATCAACATGTGCCTTTCACAGAGAAGAACTTTCCTGAATCATAGCAGTCTGATCCTGACATTACAGTACAATCCAGCCCCAAAATACCAGGCAATCCCTCTCTGAATGAGAGAAACAGCAAAACCCCAGACGTACGTTTCAGCCTATTGTGGGCCTCATCAGTGAGGTGCAGCCATATCCCTCTAGAACCACTAGAAACCTAAATAGCTGCACTATCAGGGTCTATATAGGAGGTGCGCCAATAGAAATCGAAAAAATGAGCGTATATAAAATCAATTCTCAAGCCTGTTAGTATTGGGGCATAGATAAAGACCATACGAGATAAACTGTTAGATAATAAATGATTAATAATAGTATAAAAACCTAGATAACAATTTTTTTTTTATATATTTAATAAGCCTATCAAAGTCCCAAATCAGAAGAGTGAATATAAATATATAAAAGTCCATATGAACCATAGACCAGATCCCACGACGTACAGCAGCTCTCTCCAAAAATGGCAGGAAGAAAATACAGTCCTAGAAGACAAAAAACGAGAGGCGCTCTTGGTGCAGCAAATTCCAAAAAGGTGCAAATATGATTACACAATATGTATCATATACTCACAAGTAAAATTGCACAAGCAGTGCAATATCGTGCAGGCCGAAACTTCTGAGCCGTTCGGCTGACTCACAGTGGCTGAAGCAGATGGTATCCAGAATGAGGCTCCAATCCTGATACTCGTCACCTCTCAGGAACGCCAACAGAAACTGATCAGTGCTATAGAAATCCAGCACTCGGCTGAGAGTCCAACCAGGTGTTTCACTCCAACAACACCGGAGATAATAAAGGGTCCAGAGCAAGACTTAAAATAACATATACACTTTATTAAAACATATAAAAGTGTTGCTTGATGAAACGGCATTCAGCCGAGAAACGCGTTGTTAAGCAACACTTTTATATGTTTTAATAAAGTGTGTATGTTATTTTAAGTCTTGTGCAATTTTACTTGTGAGTATGATACATATTGTGTAATCATATTTGCACCTTTTTGGAATTTGCTGCACCAAGAGCGCCTCTCGTTTTTTGTCTTCTAGGACTGTATTTTCATATCCCTCTAGGCACACTAAGCAACGGGTCCACGTCTGGATTCCCGCATCACACTTAGGGAGACTTCCCCAAATGTCGTAATTTGCATAAATTAAAAGAGAGAAGCGCTCAACCTGAGAACAAACAAAAGCATAATAGCTTGTTCTATGGCTAGTTACCACCCAAGAAGCAGAGTTTTTTTGCACAACATGTGCCTTTCACAGAGAAGAACTTTCCTGAGGCATATCAGTCTGATCCTGACATTACAGAACAGTCCAGCCCCGAAATACCAGGCAATCCCTCTCTGAACAAGAGAAACAGCAAAACCCCAGAAGTATGTTTCGTAATTCTTTTATTAGAAAAATAATCATATATGCATATATACAAAATAAAATCATAATAACAAATGCAAACAAAATATCTCTTGTTACAAAACTGAAATATTGACCCAAATTTTTGTCATTAGAAAAAAAAAATAAAAATGCAAACATTAAACTTAAATAATCACACAAAATAAAATGAAACATATTTCAAATACAGACAAAAACAAACTGGAGGGGAAAAAACAAAACAAAAAAAAAACTAAATAATCCAATCCTTCCACTTCTTTGTCTTCCAGATGCCTTCAGAATCTAATTCCCCATATCGCCTCCTATCAAAAGAAAAATACAAAAACAACTTCCCACGGATCATACCCACACAATTACCTACAGTAACTACCTCTTTCTTAAAAATCAAAATATTACGCACATCCCACAACACCTCCTTCACACAACATGCCAACAACCATATCAATCTTGCTTTCTACTTTTCCACACCACTTCCACACAAACCATACATCATCATATTAAAAGTAAAAAATTGCACTCCAGTCAAACCCTTAATCATCCTTTTCAAACTTCTCCAAACAACCCTAGCATATTCACAATTCCAAAACAAAAGAATAACACTCTCGCTTTGAAAACAACCATCTCTAGGACACACTTCTGAAGCCACTAAACGATGCATTCTCTGAAAATCCCTTGTTGGCAAACACTTATGCACACTCATCCAACTAATATCTTTCTGCCTATTCATCAAATACTTATTACACACATTTTTCCTTACCAACACACATTCATTTTCATTCAAACCCCCAATCAACTCAAGACCTTCCTTCTTCTCCAACATTTTCAACACTATTCTGTTTGCACACCACATCTCCCTACTAACATTCTCCAAACCATATTTTTTAATCCAACATTCCACCCTTACATAAAACCACGGAACAGCAAAACATACCGGTTTCTTTCTATCAATCTCAAATAAACCATATTGTCTTTAAACATTTCCACAAGCATACTTTACCATACAACCAGCCATGCTATCCTTACCACTCAGAACCACACACCTACTAACATATTTCACAGCCAAAAATCTCTCCACATTTGGAAAACCCTTACCACCAACATTCTTACTCTTAACAACAACATCTCTTTTCAAACGCTCCATACCAGAACTCCAGAAAAAAGAAAACAACACTCTCAAAATTCTCCGAAAAATCCTCTCAGGTGGTGGAAAAACTAACACCAAATATAACATAATAGGGATCAAAACCGATTTAATAACTAACATTTTTCCTTCCAAAGATAAAGTCCTTAAAGACCAAAACTGAAGTTTTCTACTCACTTTATCAAAAACATTCTCCCAACTTTCCAAGCCTTTCAAATCCACATCAAATTTCACACCCAACACCTCAATTGCACCTTCAGTCACAGGCCATCCACAGGAATCAATCTCCCTATCATTACCAAAAACTTTAACTTTACACTTATTCCAATTAACTCTGAAACCACTTGCCATACAAAAACATTCAACTAAAGTTTTCACCCTCCTCAAACCAGCCTGAGTCTCACATACCACACTCACATCATCCATATACCCAATCACTTTTAAACACCTTCCATTACTACCAGGAACACTCACACCTCTAACTAATTTATCCTTCCTCAAACTAGTTAATAATGGCTCAATGACACATACAAATAACACAGGAGACAAAGGACATCCTTGACGCACTCCAGATTTAACACAAAATTCCTCAGTCAAAAAACCATTAACCTGGACTTGACTCACAATATCACTATACAAACATTTAAACCATCCAATAATCTTATCAGAAAAACCTAAACGTTCTAAAACATGAAACATAAAATCATGCACTACCCTATCATACGCTTTTTCAAAATCCACAATAGCAACAGCAACAGACCTCATCCTCTCCCTCACATACCACAGTACATCACGTAGTAACAACAATCTTTCAGAAATCTGAAGCTCAGGAACAGCACACACTTGCTCTTCACCCACAACCTTACCAATCACTCCACGCATTCTATTTGCCAACACCTTTGCAATAACCTTATAGTCAACATTCAACAACGTAATCGGCCTCCAATTCCTCAAATCTCTCTTATCACCCTTTTTAAATAACAAAACAATCAAACCTTTCCTCATTGAAACAGGCAAAACAATCATTCTAAAAACAAACTTACAAACATCCAACATATCAACCCCAATCAAATTCCAAAAACAAGTATAAAATTCAACAGGCAAACCATCACAACCAGGTACCTTCCCATTCTTAAAACTCCTAACAACCTCTGCAATCTCATCCAAACTTAGATCCCTTTCTAACAAATCATTATCATATTTTTCCAACTTAACCTCAATGTTTTCCAAAAACTCATTTTCCAATAAAACATCTCTTGTTTTTTCTTTATACAACTCACTGTAAAACTCATGAACTTCACGCAAAACACCATCCGTACCATTAACTTCACACTCAACCTTATCAAAAAAACTAACAAAACCAGTCTTTCCTTCAAAAGCTTTCTTAAATAAATATTTACTACAAGACTCATCCTTTTCCATTTTCTCAAATCTTGCCATAAAAACAATTTTCTTTCCTTTTTTATGCATACACTTTTTAATTATCTTTCTTGCTTCAGCAATTTCCTCATGCACATCAATACCACAATTTCTCAATTCATACAAATACAACAACCTCAGATACCATTTATCATACAACTCCCTTTCCATTCTAGCTTTCTCACAGCCTTTCTTAATAAAAAACCTCTTTATTTCCACCTTCAACCATTCCCACCACATAAGCACATTACTAAAATCACATTTTCTTTCACGCCACCTTTCATACATCCAAACAAACTGACGCTTAAACTTCTCATCTTCTAACAAAACCACATTCAGTTTCCAAACACCCTTACCATACTTGATCTTCAAATCACAATTCACCTTACACATCAAAAGGGCATGATCCGTAAAGGGCATCCGCTTTAAAGAAAAATCATCAACACATAAAAATTTAGATAAAAAACAAAAATCAATTCAAGATTTTATCCCACCACTATCACTAAAGAAAGTAAAACCCTCCCCTGAAAAAGAAACAGACCCGAAGGCATCCTTCAAACCGAAAGATTTAAGCAAATAAAGTAAAAACTTCCCTGAGCTATCCACCCTACAATCACTTCCACCCTCTCTGTCCCCATTCTTAATAATACAATTAAAATCCCCAACCAAAAAAGTTGGCTCTCGACCTGGCAGAAAAAACTTTAAAGTTTCAAAATTAAGCAAACGTTCTACCCTATTTGGAGAAGCATATACATTAAACAAACGAAAAACAGTCCCACAAAAACTAAAACTAACCAAAAGTACCCGACCTGGGACAATATGAACTACATTAAGAATAGAAAAACTAAACCCCTTAAACAAAACTCCCACCCCCCATCCCTATCAGAAGAACAAGACCATACTTTAGGACCATATTCCCAGTCAGCACATTTAGGATGTTCAGAGAGACCACATTCCTGCAAACAAAAAATATTAGCAGAACATACAGATAATAATTTAAAAATTGCAGCTCTCCTTGCTATAGTTGTTATACACCTGACATTAAGGGAAGAAATGGTCAGAAACATCACAAAAATAAATTAAAGAAAAACAAAAAAAGAAATAACATCAGGACTTCTTCTTTCCTTTCTTTTTCTTAGGACTCAAAGGAGATTCTTTAAATCTGCCTCTGTGAGGTTCCGACCTCCTAAGCTCCCCCTTGCCAGCCTCATAACCAGTAACTTCAGCAAGTTGGTTCACATCTCTTTTATCTAGATAACCAACAGAAGAGGCATCAGAAAAGTCACCTATACACTGGCTTGAATCAGAAGGAACGTCTTTAGTAGAGACAGAAGGAAACTCTGAAATTAAAGAGTTAGCATCACTTGTAGTATCTGGATCTGCACCCTTAACTACTGGAAGATTCAAATCAGGACTTTCCCATCCATCAGAATCCACATCTATTTTTCGCTTGGAGGCAGATTTTTTCCCTTCAGTGTCCATATCCTCCTCAGAACTAGAGGACACAACAGCAGACCAATCAATGTTCTCCCCTTCACCAAGAACAGCATCAGGAGCAGCATCACAAGATGACTCAGTGAAGGAAAAATTCTCTGACCCAGGAACAGCAACAGTATCATCCACAGAATTGGGCAACAGGGCTTCAAGAACATGTGAAGCAGCTATCACATTAGATGTAGCAAGATCCACCTCCTGAAGATGAGATTGGGCTTCCTCTACCTTCTCAACCACAGGAACCACCACAGGAACATCAGACACCTCTCCGACAGGGACCCCAACTGCAGATTTCTTACACAAAAGAGGTAATATAGAGTTCAATGCCTCATCAGAGACCTCCTCCTCATTCACAGATGGCTCAACTGCAACTGAAGATGTTTTTTTTGCAACATCAGCATAGGAAGGCTTCACTCTATCAAGCCCCTGAAACATCTTCAAAGGACACATCCTGCACAGATGACTTGAAGAACCACACAGGTCACAGGTCCGGCGTTTACTACAGTGGGCAACAAGATGATCCTCCTCACTGCAATTTCGACATCTGGCACCTGGGCAATTTTCAGCAATGTGACCAAACAGGTTGCAACTACGGCAAAAAAGAGGCATGTCATCATAGTATAGGAAACCTCTATTTCCACCAATGGCGAAAGTCTGTGGAGGGTGTTTCTTTCCACCAATACCTAATTCATCTGGCACAAACCGCACCCAGAACCTGCGGTTTCCATTGAATGTCCCAAACTGATTCTTCAGCTTACTACCTCCTTGAACATCCTCAAAGTAGCGACAAAGAAACAGACGAATTTCCACATCAGTGACCCAAGGGTTGTACATATGTACTGTCACCGGGATTCTTCTCTCCCTCTGCACAAATTTCATGCCAACCAACTCTGGAGCAGCAGCCATATCAATAGTCCGTTGATAGCAGGTCTGTAAATAATGCTCATCGGTGAAAGCCACATCAAAAATCCCTCTTGAAGGGAATGACTGAACACAATGCAAACTTGCTCTTGGCATCTTCAAAACACCCTCCAAAACCACCTGCTGGACATGAGCCAAACCAATCTTCTCTCGAAAGTCCTCAGAAATCAACACCCGAAGTGTATGGGGAACATTTGGCACATTGGTAGCCATATTTGCCCTATTGCCTCTTTAGGCTGGATTTCAGAGCGCCCCCCCAAAAGCAGCATGTGGCTGAAGTCCAGGGACGATGCCACAAGGCCAAGGGGACGGCCCTACTACCCAGTTGCTCTACGCCTAAGGAGTAGCCACCCCCCCAATAGCAGCAGGAGCCCAAACCCCAAAGGGAAAGGACCCCAGGCCGAAGGAGCAGGTCTCCAGGCAGCAAACCAAGACCAAGACCAAGCACAGAAAACTGCACTTGATCCAAGCCAGAGGCCCGAGAAGCAACCTCAGCTGATCATTTCGGCCTATTGTGGGCCTCGTCAGTGAGGTGCAGCCATATCCCTCTAGGCAAACTGAGCAACGGGTCCACATCTGGATTCCCGCATCACACTTAGGGAGACTTCCCTAAATGTCATAATTTGCATAAATAAAAAGAGAGAAGCGCTCAACCTGAGAACGAACAATAGCATAATAGCTTGTTCTATGGCTAGTTGCCACCCAAGAAGCAGCCTCTTTTTGTTCAACATGTGCCTTTCACTGAGAAGAACTTTACTGAAGCATATCAGTCTGATCCTGACATTACAGTACAGTCCAGCCCCGAAATACCAGGCAATCCCTCTCTGAACGAGAGAAACAGCAAAATCCCAGACGTACGTTTCGGCCTATTGTGGGCCTCGTCAGTGAGGTGCAGCCATATCCCTCTAGGCACACTAAGCAATGGGTCCACGTATGGACTTCCCCAAGTGTCATAATTTGCATAAAAAAAAGAGAGAAGCGCTCTGTAGTCACTGTACGTTTGTGACACACAGATAATATCCCGGCACACAGCTGATATAACAATACTATTAGACATTAAATAGTGAGTCAGTGAGCTTATTTCTATGTGTTTATTGCATTATTAGTCACTGTACGTCTGTGACACACAGATAATATCCCGGCACACAGCTGATATAACAATACTATTAGACATTAAATAGTGAGTCACTGAACTTATTTCTATGTGTTTATTGCATTATTAGTCACTGTACGTCTGTGACACACAGATAATATCCCGGCACACAGCTGATATAACAATACTATTAGACATTAAATAGTGAGTCAGTGAACTTATTTCTATGTGTTTATTGCATTATTAGTCACTGTACGTCTGTGACACACAGATAATATCCCGGCACACAGCTGATATAACAATACTATTAGACATTAAATAGTGAGTCACTGAACTTATTTCTATGTGTTTATTGCATTATTAGTCACTGTACGTTTGTGACACACAGATAATATCTCGGCACACAGCTGATATAACAATACTATTAGACATTAAATAGTGAGTCAGTGAACTTATTTCTATGTGTTTATTGCATTATTAGTCACTGTACCTTTGTGACACACAGATAATATCCCAGCACACAGCTGATATAACAATACTATTAGACAATGAAAGTATATGGTAAAGTTGTTTTCCTAGGAATAATTAGTCAGTTTATATTACAGTCTGAAGGTGTTTACTGTCTCTTTAATCAGATCTAGCTTTGTGCTATCTTGTTGTGAGTCCTTGTTTAATGAAGATAACATTGTGATAAATTTACAAAGATATTGATTACCCAGAATATAATTTTTGTTAAATTATCTCTGCTATTAATTAAAGGGATATAAATAATATATTAGATTAGTTTATTATTGTACAACTGATTGCATAAAACTATGTGTTTAGCTCCTGCAAAGAGATTAAACAGATAGTTTAAATCAGCTATAGAGCAGCAAAGGATACCACAAGAACAAAGTAAATTTGATAATAAAAGTTTCTTAAATTTTCACATTCTATCTGAATCATGAAAGTGTCATTTCCTATCCCTTTAAGTTTGATTTAAGTAACAGAACATGTCTGTATATAAAGTCTTGGTGGTGATTAATAAGCTGGGTTGGTGAAGGTTGGGGGTTAATTTGATATTGTTTTATGTACTGTTAAAGGGACAGTAACATCAAAATTAAATTTCAATGGATTGGACAGAACATGACATTTCGAACAATGTTCTAATTTACTTATATTATCAATTGTGCTTAGTTCTCTTAGTATCCTTTGTTAAAGAGTAATCCTAGGTGAGCTCAGGAACGTGTATGTGTCTTCAGACAGCAGAGTTTGCAACAACATTTACAGCAATGTTATACATAGTTACAAACACTGCTGCACAGAGTGCTAAATATACATGTACGCCCCTAGAACAAACCAAATTAGATAATAGAAGTAAACCAGAAAGTTGGGTAAAATTGCTGCTCTATCTGAATTATCAGCGTTTAACTTTCACTGTGAGATCTGGCTTTTGTTTTTGACGATGTTTTCCTAATTATTCTGTGATATTTTGTTTTTAATAATGAAAAAAACACAAAATACTGGTCTGGATTACAATCACTTTTTATTTGCATGAAAAAACATTGTATCTCATTATATAGTAAACAGCAGCATCACATGATATATGTACACAATGGTATAAATATACCTAACACTTGTGCTCTTGATACAAAGGGATTTATCAGACATATAATGTTCCCTTTATATATACAGTATGTGCTATTATCAGTTCTTGTGGCTTCTAACTAACATGAAAACATCTAACAGACATAATATCAAGTTACAGAACATGACATACATATTACATACCCAGTATACATGTAGGTTATAGTAGCCATTTAAATTAAACTGATTATGATCACATGACACACATATTACATACCCAGTATACATGTAGGTTATAGTAGCCATTTAAATTAAACTGATTATGATCACATGACACACATATTGCATACCCAGTATACATGTAGGTTATAGTAGCCATTTAAATTAAACTGATTATGATCACGTATGTACCGGTTACTGATATTGTGTCTCATGAAATAAAATCAGTTCCCCTCAGTAATTCCTCTGGTATATAACATGTACAATGCTAAGCATCTATTGCTATAAGAAAAGGTTTATCCACAAGATGTGCACATTAAATATATCTCCCAGATGTCAATCATTTGAGACTGATGTTCTTGTTCATATAATTTTCTAACACTCAAAATTCTCATCCTGACCTACAAAGCCCTTATTAATGCAGCCTCCCTACCTGTCCTCACTCATCATCAAATATACTCCAGCCCGCCCTCTAAGGTCCAACAATGACCTGCTCCTTGCATCTTCTACCATCACCTCCTCCCATGCTAGGCTACAGGACTTCTCTCGTGCGGCACCAACCATCTGGAACGCATTTCCTAGAGCTGTCAGACTCTCCCCTAAACTTTCCTCCTTTAAATGCTCCCTAAAGACCTTTCTGTTCATGGAAGTCTATCTCCAAATCAGTAACAAATTAATTCCACTTGCCTAATTGCTGCCCTCATCTAACTCCACACTAACATCATCCTCACCTTTGCAGTTCCCACCTCCTGTTTTTCACCCACCTACCCATCTAGACTGTAAGTTCCCATGGGAACAGGGCCCTCAATTCCACCTGTATTTGTTTGTTAAACTTTGTCTGGTGTCTTTTATATTGTATTGTACTGTACTTTTATCTCTGTACCCATGGACATCGCTGCAGAATCTGTTGGCGCTTTATAAATAAAGAATAATAATAAATAATAACACTCTATTCTTATAAAGACTCCTTTATTCTGTAAATATAATTATTTCCTCCCCTATGTAAATCAAACGTACAACTCATAACACTGGCATATTAATAAACAACACTGGAGGTGCTTTGGTGGTGACTGGTTGTGCAAACTGGGCAGTATGAGGACAGATTTGTATATTCCTGTGTGGCATTTGGATCTATCACATTTATATGAGCAAAATTAAGGTGCACATATATAGAGGCACAAAGGACAGCAGGATATCACTTCCAATCTGGGGCTTTTATAACTGGGATTTATCTTCATCCGCTTATCCGGGGTCAGGACGCGGGGGCAGCAGTTCTAGCACGGGACCCCAAACTTCGCTTTCCCTGGCCACATTAACCAGCTCCAACTGGGGAATCCTGAGGTGTTCCCAGGCCAGTCTGGAGATATAATCCCTTCACCTAGTCCTAGGTCTAAACTGGGATTTAGTAAGTGTTATTAACAATAACATCCTTTTTGATGCTTCTATTTAGAGAGGTTGTCCTCTTTAGGATAATTGTAATAAGGTTTGTACACTGTGAATATAAAATGTATTTGTGTGTAAATATTTGGTGTTTTGTGATACCTGTTTTTAATTAAAACATGTTTTCCACTTTCTAAACATGTGAAAGGGTTCTTCCCTTGTGAATCCTTTTATGTTTTCTCAGAGTACTCTTTTCTGTAAAACTTTTTCCACACTCTGCACATGTGAAAGGCTTTTCCCCTGTGTGACTCCTTTCATGAGTTTTCAGATTATCCATTCGTGTAAAACTTTTTCCACACTCTGTACATGTGAAAGGCTTTTCTCCGATGTGAATCCTTTCATGAGTTTTAAGACTATTCATTTGTGTAAAACTTTTACCACACTTTGTACATGTGAAAGGTTTTTCTCCTGTGTGAATCCTTTCATGAGTTTTCAGAGTACTCATTTGTGTAAAACTTTTTCCACACTCTGCACATGTGAAAGGCATTTCCCCTGTGTGACTCCTTTCATGAGTTTTCAGACTATCCATTCGTGTAAATCCTTTTCCACACTCTGTACATGTGAAAGGCTTTTCTCCGGTGTGAAGCCTTTCATGAATTTTTAGACTATTAATTTGTGTAAAACTTTTACCACACTCTGTACATGTGAAAGGCTTTTCTCCTGTGTGAATCTTTTTATGAGTTTTCAGATAATTAATTCGTGTAAAACATTTGCCGCACTCTTTGCATGTGTGTGGCTTCTCACCTGTGTGAATTTTGTGGTGTTCTAGTAGATGAGACTTCCATCTAAAGCTTTTCTCACATTCTGTACATTGGAAAGGTTGCTCCTTTGTATGAATTATTTGGTTAGACTGTAGACTTTTCCCTTCTTTACTATGTTTTGAAAACTCAGTAAATGTGTGTGGTTTATCCTCTGGGATATTAACTTCACAAGATAAGGCATTAATGTTGTCCTCTTGTTTGATGACTAAATTACTCTCTGTACATAACAATTGCTGCCCAGTTCCTGCCAATTCACCATCGTTTTTTAATATCTTTTGTGATATCCCCAATGTTTGTGAATAGTAATTGTTGTCTAAGATTTTTGGAGTTTGCTGTATCATTCTGATGCTTTCTGTAGTGAAGGATGGATATGAACTATTCAAGTGTTTGTCTTCATAAAATGAAATGGAATAAAGAAAAATAAGAATGTTTATGCTTTATAATATAATCTATCTTAATAAAAAATCATATTATTTTATACTCAACAAAATATCCTAAATGTTGTGTTTATTTTTAAATTTATTTACCTGTAAATCACAAATAAAAAAAGGATTACATAGAATGTAAACATTACTACATCATAGTAAACTAAATTACTGAGTTGTGGGTGTTTCACACATGGGAACAAGGTAGGCATAAGTGCAGTTATGGATGTTCCATGAGCGAGGTCAGGGCAGGGGAAGGTGGAGTTACTGGTGTTCTGAGTAATGAACCAGGTCAGGGGGTGAGGTTAGGCAGTTGTTAGACATGGTCTGTGTAAAATGACAGAGGGGGAGTAGTATTTTTTACCCTCCCCCTCAGCCCAATGGATGTTGCTCCTTCTTTATAACGTCACTGACACAAATGTTCTTAAAGATGTAGATATAAATATAATAGTTTATATTTGTTTAATGAGCGATCAATTCTATTTTCCCAGTAATTAAAGTCAGCATAATATCTATTTTACTCACCTAACACAAATGAGTTAATGCTGATAACAGGCTCCAATGTCTGTGCTCAGAAAGAAGGTTACCTTATTCACTCCAGTGACATCAATACCTGATATCTCTTAGTGCTCTGGCCGTGTCTGTAAAAAGTATATTAAATGGTTTAGACGGATAATAATAAATAATGGTTCTGATTAATTGTACGTATGGTATAATTAAAGGCACACATAACAATTCATGTGATACAGATCAGCTGATTAGGTTATTACATATGCGATGTTGATAACCACAAGCATTTAGTACAGTTAGCTCTGTGAGTGTTATAATTGCCCCTTAAATATGAATCTTCCCAGATCTATACAACATAATGGTAGAAAATCTATTTAAGTGGGGCCATATCACTACATTACAAATATATTATAATCTTTGTTTTGTATCATTTATATGAAACAATATTTTCTCCTGCAAGAAAAGTTCAAAATCAGTAGTTTAAATATAAGTTAAATTGGATACTGCAGTATTGGTATTGTACTTCCTACTAATTCTCCCTGTCAGACATTTTGTCATGTGCTCCACCCCTAGTGTTTAACTTCTCTTAGTCAATACTGAGTTGTCTTAAATCAGACTGCAAGGGGGTGTGGGAGAGATAGGCCCTAAAGTGTTCATTTTAATTGTTTTCTTGGATAGAGTTAAGAAAAGGAAAATTTGATATTTACATAGAGTGATAATATAATGAGATATGTTCTTTTGGCAAATTCAGTCCATTTAAAGGGACCATAAAACATAGAATTACAAAACCACAGATGCATAACAAAAATACAATGCAATAAATCTTACTATGAATTTAAAAAGAGCAATAGAATGTTTTCTGATAAATGTAGTTCTGCACCTGTACCATGTGACAATAATCAGCCAATAACAGACTCATATTTTTATATAATTTGAACTCCTGCATATACTGAGTAGGAGCCGCTGCCTCAGGTCATTTAAAAGGCTGTGTACAATTTAATAATGAAAATAAATTACAAACAGCAAACAGTTATTTTACATAAAAACTAAAGCTAAAGGTGAAATTTCCCATACACTTTATACTATTTTATACACCGGTAAAACAAGTCATTAGAAACGCATTAAAGGGACAGCAAAGTCACAATTACACTTTTATGATTCAAATTTAAACAACTTTCCAATTTCCTTCTATTATCAAATCTGCTTTATTCCCTTGGGGCAAATCATATAATGCACTATGGTGCGCTAGCTGCTAATTAGTGGCACATACAAGCCTCTTGCCATTGGCTCACTTTATGTGCTCAGCTAGCTCCCAGTAGTGCATTGCTCCTGCTTCAATACAGGATATCTAGAGAATGAAGCAAATATAATAATATAAGTCAGTTGGAAAGTGTTGAAAATTATATGTTCTATTTAAATAATGAAAAACATTTAGGGTTTCTTGTTATTTCAAGGGAAAACCAAATTTACAGGACACTGTCCCTTTAAGTCTGTGATCATGTGACACAAACAGCAGCAAGCTGAAGGTGCAGAATACACTTTCTAAGGTCTTTACTAACAACAAGAATCAGTCACAGATCAGTGGGATAAACGTTCTGATGATAAACAGGTGCAGCTAATAGAAATATGAAATGTATTAGAAAATAACCTCACTAGAAATAAAATAATATGCAGATCACAAGATATTTATGATTAGATCAGTAAATGTGATGAGACTGATACAACAGGGCCATAAGCTGTGGCCCTCTCTGCATCGAACAGTGGTGGGACCGATCGTTGGTGGGTGGGAGCGTAAGACGGGAGGCGGGTGGGCGGCCCATCACTGGAGGAGGCAGGATGAGGGCGGTAAGAGGGTGAACGCTTGGCCACTCTACTTGAAAAAAAAAAAGAATCCAGCTGCATGATTGAGGGGGAAGGAGGGGCCATGATGGGATCATATGTGGGATAATTTGAGAAAAAAAGGAATCTGGGGGGGTTTGGGTATGGGGGGTGCAGCTACACTACAGAAATATGAGTATTATTAAAAAAAAAACCCCACCTATTTTGCTGCAAACTGGGTACTGGCAGACAGCAGCTAGTATCTAAGATGACCGCAAATAGGTAGAGGGGGAGGGATAGAGAGCTGTTTGGGGAGATCAGGGAGGAAAGGGGGGATACTACCCTGCAGAAAATATAAAATAAAAAAATAAAAAACCTTTAATTTTTCTACTGGCAGACTTTCTGTCAGTACTTAAGATGGGGTGACCTTTGGGGGTGGGGGAGGAAAGAGAGCTGTTTGAGAGCAGTCAGGGAGGGATCAGGGGGTGGGGTGTGTCAGGTGGGAGGCTGTTCTCTACACTAAAGCTAAAATTAACCCTACAAGCTACATAATTAACCCCTTCACTGCTGGGCATAATACAAGTGTGGTGCGCAGCAGCATTTAGCGGCCTTCCAATTACCTAAAAGCAATGCCAAAACCATATATGTCTGCTATTTCTAAACAAAGGGGATCTCAGAGACGCATTTACAACCATTTGTCCCATGATTGCACAAGCTGTTTGTAAATAATTTCAGTGAGAAACCTAAAATTGTGAAAAAATTAAAAAATTGTTTTATTTGATCGCATTTGGCGGTGTAATGGTAACATGAAATATACCAGAATGGACCTAGATCAATACTTTGGGTTGTCTATTTAAAAAAAAAATATATATATATAGTTTTGATAAGTAAATATAAAAAGGGCTCTATTTCTGTTTAAATGTAGTGATGGCAAAACTGCTAAAAATGCTCTGCTCTTTTGGGAAAGTTTTTGTCTGAAATGCCCAGCCCTTAAGGGGTTAAATTAGCCTATTTAAATTGAAGAACTAAACAATTAATTCATTAACACAGCATAAAAGATATAAAAAACAATTAAATAAGAACAATTGATTTTTTTTAAATTCAACTCAGTTTCTTATATGAAGTAAAATATTTTATCTTTATCACAACAAAATACAGAACAATATTTTCTTATTATTATATAAAACACAACAGTGTGAGGCTAAAGATTTATGTCAGGTTTTGCATATTACCGTTTAGCAGAAGCTCTGTAAGTATGAAGTCTCTCTGGTTCCTGCTGTAGTATCACTGAGTGTTACACATGAGTGTTACACAGATATTTATACTAATGTGGGAGTGTCACCTTTCTCTGTGTGAGTCACATGAGTACAACTTATCAGCTGGGAGACAATGAGAGTGTCACACCTGGACTTTTGTTTTCATATAGATGTCTATTGTCCCCTCTGGTGTCACATGAATACAGAGTCCCTGCCTCTCCCTCAGGGTGTGATTATCATATGGATAAGTAAGGAGGAAACAAACTGTTTATTTAAATGTGAGAGATTTTTCTGTTGTATTCTAAAATATCTCAGGATACAGCATTATATTATGTTTTTATTGATGGAAATTGTTATTTTAGCATTATTTAGTTGCAAACAGACATATAATATTAACATGTTATTATATACATATGTGATACAGAGTGGAGGACTTCCTGTTGGGGGTGGAGCATTGCATGTCAGTTGCTCCTCAACGGCTGTAACCCAAGTCAAGTGTCGCTTGCAGGCAAGAGCATTGGGGTGGCGACAGAAGTCGTACCCTGAGCCCTAGCCTCGCAGTTGAAGATTCATGGTGGTTATTTATTCCGCAAAATACATTATCATAGACACTTTGCACCTAGAGACCTTTTTCTTATCCTCTTGGTTTGTTAACACTTCGAAAAAGATCAAAGGGGATTCTGTACTGCTGAGCTTTTTGGGACTTTGTAACCCTGCTTTGTAGCAGATTGCTGAACATAACATAAATTATATTGCCTGACCTGTCTGGCTGTATTGGATCCAGGAAGATTATACTACTATGAACCAAGTGTGCTGTTATGCCCAGTACCCATATAATACATAGTATAGCTCTGAGAGATGGTAATACCAGCATTCCAATGAAAGTCTCATTGAGACGGGTAATTGAATACAGAGAGCATTGACGAGGCGTGCCTATAATTCTACAGATGCAAGAACGCTTTGTTGAACCCGTTTATGAACTGGTCCATATTTGCCCTAGGCCTCATTCTCTAGTGTGTGCGATTTTGTGTTGTTGAATTATGCTCTGAAGCAGTGGCGGCTGGTGACTTTTGAAGATGGGGGAGCACTAGCCCCGCCCCTCAGATGGCTCCGCCCACTTTAGTGTGTGTGTGTATATATACATACATAGACACACACATAGCCCACACACACACAGCCGCCCCCCCAAACACACACAGCCCCCCCACACACACACAGCCCCCCCCACACACACAGCCCCCCCCCACACACACACAGCCCCCCCCCCCCACACACACACACAGCCCCCCCCACACACACACACACACACAGCCCCCCCACACACACACAGCCCCCCCCACACACACACAGCCCCCCCAAAACACACACAGAGAGAGAAGGGACTGGAAAGCACATTGTATTTAGTATAAAGTTACTAGCAGACCATCACAAATGTGATTTTCCATACACCTTAAGTACATGAGATTGTAAATACAAGGCAGATCTAGAAATGCTTTAAAACAAACCAAAAAAAAACAGAACATTGCTGGCTATTATAGTGTGTTTTACATTTTACTAACAGAAAACAATTTTTTCACTTTCAGAGTTTTACGTGCATAAATACAATTGTTTGAATTTCAATACACAAACACCAGCATCTAATATTTATTTGAATATGATTAGTAAAATCTGGAGACTATAAATAAAAAAGGTCTTGTGATCAACTGACCCTTATTTAAATTGCTAGAGCATCAGAACACTGAAATCCTGCAGTTTCTGAAGGGTTAAAGGAAAGAAGATTGGATTTAGCAAGGAGTTATCCCGGCCAGCACTTGGCTGGCTTTCAGGTGTCTGACCTCTCATTCTGTGCATTCAATTTACGATCGAGCCGAGCCCGAGCACACACACATAATTAAAGTTATGCACTGTCTGGCAATTACAAGCAGGCAGAGACTGGATAAGAAGAGGAATGCGGGGAGGGGAATTTAAAAAAAAAACAACTGCACGCAGGTTCCTTCAGTGCCGATTACTTAACTTTACTGCATTCAGAACTAAACAACCCCAGGCAGGCTGGATTGCTAAAGTGCCTGCCACGGTAACGGTTATGTTAATTTACCTACTACCTTCATAGCTTCACAGCTGACTCACGGTCCCGGACAGAGCACTCTCTGCTCATACCTCCAGCCCTCCACAGAGTCCACACTACTGCACATTTGAGCACACCTGCCCCGCCCCCCAGAAAAGTTCCCGGGTCCAAAAAAAAACTTTTTTTTTAAAATATAAAATAATATGCCTTCGCCTTGCCTTGCGAAAATTTAAAAAAAAGCCTTACTGACTAGTTGGTCTTGACAGGTGACTCGTAGGTAGTTGGCTGCGTGTGTGCGGGTGATGCGCAGCGTAGGGAGGATAGGTCAAGGCAGGGGGTGAGGGACGACACACTGGAGACACAAGGAGAGACAATCTATCAGACTCAGTGGACCGGACTCTTTTGATGCTGGGGAGGAGCCGGTGATGCAGGGATACCTGCAGCCAATCAGAGCGCAGCTGAACTTGGCTCCTTGAAGTTGTCCCTCCCCACTCGCACACTTCAGCTTGTGCGAACAGGGATCTGAATGAAAGCAGTTTAAGCCTGGCCCACATGCCTGCAGTGAAATAGACTTCACTGACAGGCAGGATATAGGGCTCTATCGCACGTGCGATTGCCTTAAAGAGACACACCAGAAACCAAAATTTTTTTACTGTAATAAAAAAAAAGCATCAGATTTTTTTTTTTGGGGGTTAGAAATAAAATATAATTTTTCTAATAGGGGGCTATTGGAAAAATTATATTTTATTCAGCAAAATTTTTTTTTTTCCTCTGCATCTGACAGGGGGGCACGTGCTCATGTGCACAAATGGAGGAGCCTCCACTGCTCTGAAGACTAATACATGTTAGAATAACGATTTCCTGAGACCTACCTGTTTTTATATCATATGAAGGGCGCTCATGTAAATATAAGCAATCCTTAATATTCTAAAAGGACTTATTGAAACGCTTACGATTTATCAAATGCACCTTGGTTTTATCTTACATTACTAAATTGCCGAACGCTCTTTGGAGCTCTAGTTGATGTGTATTTTCTTATTACAGGTTGGACTTTCAAGATTTTATGACTGTAGCAGCTTAATGTTTACATGATCTGTGATTATTCTCTGCTTTGTCGCCTCATTTAAGCTGAGGCATTATTCTTTAAAGTTTTTTTTATAAAAAAAAAAAAAAGAAGGGAAGAAAGGGAAAAGTAAAAAAAAGCTACACATTTTGAGAGATTAGGGTTGTTATCTTGATGTCATTGCAATAAGACAAGTTAGATTTTATATGCTTTATTTAAATTGACAATGGCTATATTGGATGTATAGTGAGTCATAGGTTGATATTTTGTTTATGCCTGAGTCTCTCTGCAATTGTTAATTAGGCAAGGCTGTTATATTATCTAATCTGTATACTGGGAGACCGTCATCTCCACTTACAAGGTTTTCTTGGTGTAGATTAATAACTGCCATTTAGGAAGGCTTATTATAAGACACACAGCCAATACACATGTTTTATTAAAATACTTAATGTTTAGGCTGTGAGTCAAAGTCCAACATAATCTATATGTTTGAACCCCCTGTTTAATATAGAAGATATAAAACTGTCATACTAGTAGGGTGTGTTGAGTCTCTATTAATAGTTTTATACTATGTTGTAAACTATTGTACGGGGGGTTTCCCTGTTATTTTTCATCTTTTTAATAGATTCCTTTCTAAACTTATAAGCATAGTTATACAGATTAAAAGGAGAATTTCCTAGATCTATAGTCAAAATATTATAAGCTACTGTTACCAAAGAAAATCTCTTTCTGATTATAGTTTTTTTTCTTAAAGGGACACTGTAGTCAGAAATGATATGCAAATAAAATCGTAGTATAGTTTTAAAACTCCTATTTTCTAATGTACTTCATTTATTAAATATGTACCCTTTGGCCAATAATTTACTTTGAAATATTAATTGTTTCCCAACCTAGTTGTATGTCAGCCGTTACGGATTACCAATCCGTGCTGACAACTGCAGTTGTAAGATGGCGTTTTTTCTGAACTAATGCGCATGCGCGAGTTACCGCAGCGTCACAGGAAACGTCACCATCTGCAGTAGAATAAGGCAAGTAGAATCTATCAGCAGCAGTCGAGTGAGCTGCGCACATCACGTAAATACATAGCTTACGATCGCTTCCAGAATCGCCCTAGAGTAAACGAGCAAACTATACTTAAAATGAAAACTACCAGGTACACTCAGCACTTTTCCGGCCCAGCGTACCTGGTTTTCAACCCGCCGCCCTGGAGGCAGCGGATCCCATAGGAATCAATGGGAGTCTGACCATAGCGAAAGTTCAGGTTCCCTGCTGCCAGACATCCCATAGATTCCTATGGGAAATGTCTACACCTAACACCCTAACATGTACCCCGAGTCTAAACACCCCTAATCTGCTCCCCCTACACCGCCGCAACTAAATAAATGTATTACCCCCTAAACCGCCGCTCCCGGAGCCCACCGCCACTATAATAAATATGTTAACCCCTAAACCGCCGCTCCCGGTCCGCGCCGCAACTATAATATATGTATTAACCCCTAAACCGCCGCTCCAAGACCCCGCCGCCACCTACATTATACCTAGTAACCCCTATCCTCCCCCCCCCCTATACCGCCGCTCCCGGAGCCCACCGCAAGCTACATATACATATTAACCCCTAATCTGTCCCCCCCTACACCGTCGCCACCTATAATAAATTTATTTACCCCTATCCTGCCCCCCCTACACCGCCGCCACTGTAATAAAATGATTAACCCCTAAACCTAAGTCTAACACTAACAACCCCCTAACTTAAATATTAATTAAATACATCTAAATAAATGTAACTCTTATTAACTAAATGAATCCTATTTAAAACTAAATACTTAGATAGTAGTAGTAGATGGCGCTGGTCTATTGAGTGATTTTCTCTAGTAAGTGAAGAGAAAAAAGGCTTGATGCATATATTGAAGCCAATTAATATGGGTGCAGTATACTCACTCCATAAGATGAATCTTTACAGCTGAAAGGGAACGTAGCGTCAGATGGCAAGAGTCCACAGGTTCCTGGGGTCAAATACTGAATTTTCAGGTTTATCCAAAAGTGGACTATAAATGAATAGAGACCCAAATGACAAAAGTATCCAGTGTGTAATTGAAAAAAATGTAGTAACTTACTCCATAAATAAGGAGATTCCAGCTCAGCACAGCAAAACAAGATCTTGACAATCTTTCAACAAAGGATAAAAGGTTTTATTTGCTCAACGCGTTTCAACGTATTACACGTCTTTATCAAGAGCATACATTAAAACAAGTAAAACAGGTAAGTAAAACCAAGTATTGAATATATTGAATCTGGGCTAAAGTGTGTTTTCACTTCCCTTTTCTTCACTAAAGTCTATGGATAAATTTCTCACACAAGCGAAACTAAATTCGCCCACAATGCCTGCTAAAGCAAAAGACAAAAAATCGAAAACTAATGATACAATTACTGATACTATCTTAGATCATATATCCTCTAGAAGGGATAGTCCAGTCCATATTTGTGCAAATATCTGATTTGTTTAAACCTCAATTTGACTTTATCAAGAAAGGCTTATCTAGTATTTCCACTGATCTGGTTACTTTAACATCAGAAGTGAGGCAATTTGCCACTAAATAAAAAATAGAGTATCTGATCTGGAGGACATAGCTAACTCTCAAGAAACTATATTGCAGAAATAAGAGACACAAATTAACAATCTTCAGACTCGTTTAGATAACATGGAAGATCGTGCAAGACGTATTAATTTAAGAATAATAGGCCTCCCAGAAAATCCTGAATTTGAAGACCTAATTAAAATCACTTCTATATTACTCCCTCAAACATTAGAGTTTCCTCCACAACAACTCCCCTTAGAGGTTGAAAGAGCTCATAGAGTAGGCTCCAAAAGAACTTTCTCGGATGGAACAATCAGAAATAAGATGTGCCTTGTAAAGTTTTTGAGATTTCAGGATAAAGTTGAACTATTAAGATTATTTAAAAAAAACTGAATCTTGTACTCTAGGAAAGCATAAGATACTACTTTTCCAAGTCTTTTCTAGTGAAACATCCTCTAAAAGGAAATCAATGACCCCTTTTTGTACCCAGTTTATAAATAAGGGTTTGAAAGCATGACTGGTCTATCCAGCCAAAATTGTTCTAGAAGATAATGGTAATAAATTCATATTTAACACTGTCAAGGAGGTAAAAGATCATATTGAATCAAAAGGAATCCTGTAGGTATAGTTTATCCATCAGTGTTATATCTCCTTGGCAATATAAGATATGTTAGTTGGTTTGCTCAATGGAAAGGTTTATCTTTAATAGATGCATGAGATTGTCAGTCGTTGTAAGAGATTTCTGCCTCGCAGTTATTTTTAATGTTTTGTTAGAGTATTATGGTTTTTTGTTTTTTCCCCTCTCTACCCCGTTCACACATAAATTATTACCAGGTCATTAGTTTGTCATGAATAAACTTACAATCTTGTCCTGGAATGTTGGAGGAATCTCCTCCCCAGCTAAACGTAAACTCATTATTAAACATTTGACTAAAGATAAACCAGATATCGTCAGGAGACACATCTGACTGATTTAGAATCTGCAAAACTTAAGATTAAATGGGTAGGGAGGGTTGTTGCGGCTCCTTCCATTAATAGAAAATGTGGTGTTGCAATATTATTTGATAAAAATGTAAAATATTCTATTATTAGTATAGATGTTGATCCAGAAGCACGGTTAATTTTTTGCAGGTAGTAATTAATGAGACAAAATATTTTTTTATGTAATATTTATGGCCCGTCTGAATTTTGGAAAAAAAATTGGCTGTGATTTTAATTTAACACCATGCCCAATACTGGATAGACTTTCGTGTAAAAATTTGAACAATTATCATAAAAGTGCAAAACTTTTTAAAAAAAAATGTGTCATAAACTTAAATTGAGTGATATTTGGAGGATCAGGAATCCAGAGTCACAGATATTCACCTGTGAATCTAAAGCTTTTAAAACATTTTCTAGAATTGATCTGTTTTTAATTTCTGAATCTTTATCTATCCAAACGTTATCTACGGCCATTAGTGACATCTCTATTTTAGATCATGTTGTTATTTCTCTTATATTTCTGACTGCTAATAAAGATGAGAAAAAAATGACAAGATTCTTTCTTTCATGTAATTAGCAAGAGTCCATGAGCTAGTGACGTATGGGATATACATTCCTACCAGGAGGGGCAAAGTTTCCCAAACCTCAAAATGCCTATAAATACACCCCTCACCACACCCACAAATCAGTTTTACAAACTTTGCCTCCCATGGAGGTGGTGAAGTAAGTTTGTGCTAGATTCTACGTTGATATGCGCTTCGTAGCAGGCTGGAGCCTGGTTTTCCTCTCAGTGTGCAGTGAATGTCAGAGGGATGTGAAGAGAGTATTGCCTATTTGAATTCAATGATCTCCTTCTACGGGGTCTATTTCATAGGTTCTCTGTTATCGGTCGTAGAGATTAATCTCTTACCTCCCTTTTCAGATCGACGATATACTCTTATATATACCATTACCTCTACTGATTCTCGTTTCAGTACTGGTTTGGCTTTCTACTACATGTAGAAGAGTGTCCTGGGGAACGTAAGTCTTATTTTCTGTGACACTCTAAGCTATGGTTGGGCACTTTTATATAAAGTTCTAAATATATGTGTTTAAACATTTATTTGCCTTGATTCAGGATGTTCAACGTTCCTTATTTCAGACAGTCAGTTTCATATTTGGGATAATGCATATGAATAAATCAATTTTTTCTTACCTTAAAATTGGACTTTTTTCCTGTGGGCTGTTATGCTCGCGGGGGCTGAAAATGCTACATTTTATTGCGTCATTCTTGGCGCGGACTTTCTTGGCGCAAACATTTTCTTGTCATTTCCGGCGTCATTCGTGTCGTCGGAAGTTGCGTAATTTTTTTGACGTTTTTGCGCCAAAAAAGGTCGGCGTTACCGGATGTGGCGTCATTTTTGGCGCCATAAGCATTTAAGCGCCAAATAATGTGGGCGGCTTTTTTGGCGCTAAAAAATTCGAGCGTCATTGTTGTCTCCTCAATATTTAAGTCTCACTGTTTATTGCTTCTGGTTGCTAGAAGCTTGTTCATTGGCATTTTTTTCCGATTCCTGAAACTGTCATTTAAGGAATTTGATCAATTTTGCTTTATATGTTGTTTTTTCTATTACATATTGCAAGATGTCTCAGATTGACCCTGAATCAGAAGCCACTTCTGGAAAAACGCTTAACTGAGTTTCAGTTCTACCAAAGCTAAGTATGTTTATTTTAAATGTTATAAATGTTTATCTTTAGCTATGGTTTGTAATAAGTTATTATGATATACTTTTACATGCAGAATCCATTAGTATTTATGCTTTATATATTGCCATTCTTACATCTTATGTACAAGAAATATTTAGAAGATTTATAAGAAATATTTTTCTGATTCTATTTTAAAGGCTTTGTCTGACTTCGTGCCTTCTAATAAAATTTTTAGGTCTTTTTCACTTCTTTTTTAATTATTAAAGTTTCAAATGACCAACAACATACTGATGTATCCTTCTCTGATGATGTTTTTTCTCTTTCAGAATTTTCTTCATCAGATATTGACACTAACAAATCTACTTTTTTATTATTTTATTATTATTAAAGTATAGTTGTTCTTTGTTGAAAAGGTGTTGATTATTTTGGATATTAAGGTAACTAGTTCTTTAAGACTAGCTGACACTATTTCTGCCTATTTATTCTTCTGTGTTTTCAGAGGTTTTTCTTTCCAATTCCCCATACTAGGGAATGGAATAGGCTGAGAATTTTCTTTTATTCCTTCTTCTAAGGTTTTAAACTATATTCTTTGCCAGCAGTTAAATTCAATTTGGAGGGTTCTCCAATTTATTGGGGCTATCTCTACTCCTACTAATTATGCTATTGTTTCTATAGCAAGATAGTATTTATTTTCCTTTAGATAGTTGTATCTTATTTATGGAAAATTATTTAGTTTCAGGTACTTTCTTGGTCCTGTGATTTATTTGGATATTGCAATTGCTTCATTTTTGTTCTGTTTACTTTAAGATCAAGTATCAGATTATGATTTATTTTAGCATTGTTAAGGGACAACATTTACTAGACTAGGTGCTGTTGCATTTGTCTTGTTGTTTTGCATTTATTGATTATGCAAGTCCACTGTATTAACTGGTCCTTTAAACTGGACTATCATGCTAATAATTTCATTTGTGTCTTCATTTTATTGAATATTTTCGCAAGTGAGGGTTAATCTATGTCTTTAGCTATTTTAACTTGAAGAATTTTGTGATTTTTAAAAAATCCATATTTCTTTTGTTCTAAGATAATCAATTATTTGTTTTATAATTGGATTCAATTCTTAACTGTTACTCTGGGCTTCAAGATTGAGTTCTAAGACTAAAACTTTAAGCTTATACTAGTTTGGTTGTTCTTATTAAGGAACGAATTCCTGAGTTCTTTCCCAAGTAACATGTTTATAATTGGAAATTTTTCAGTTCGAAATCAGCTCCCTAATATTGTGATGTACGTGCCGTATTCCAGCTTGGCTGGTAAGGGGCAGGTTAAGACTTCTTTGAAATTTATTTGGTTCTATTTGGTCCAAATTTCTTTGATTTTATTCCAGTAAGGCTAACACTTTCTTTAAGTGTTTTCTGTCCTATATATTTTGGGTACCGTTGAAGCATGGCTGGTCAACCATGGGGTTCAAGCGCTGCTCAGACCTGGAATCTTCTGGAGTATTTCTTCTAGTTCCTTTTTTAGGAACTGGGTTTTAGAGTTTTATTCAAACTATTCTGCCTTTTTATGGTCAGTGATAGCATTATTTGTTTTCATTAGATACATTAAATGCATATTTTCATTTTTCTGTTTTCATTCAGATTTTTTTCTGAGGATGCGGAATCTCATATGATTCACTTTGCTCTTCAGGACATAGTTAGAGGATCTTTTTTTCAAAAGCTCTTGATTCCTCACACAAGGGTCACCTTTTTTAGGTTTCCAGATAGTTTGTGTCACTGTCTTTGTCTCTATCAGACAAGGGACAATTTTATTGGGTTCCGTCTGTCGGTACCTTTAGTCTCTATTATTTCCTTCAGTTGCTATATATGCATAGAAGTTTTAGGTCTTATGGCCACAGCATTGGATTCAATTCCCTTTGCTCATTTTCAATAAGAAAGAACCTTTCCAGTCTTTTATGAGTGTTGTTTCTTCAAGAACATGGTTGGAGGATCAATTTACCAAAAAGTTTGTTGATTCCTCAGACAAGGGTAACCTTTTTAGGTTTCCAGATAGATTCAGTGTCCATGACTCTGTCTCTGACGGACAAGAGACGTCTGAAATTGGTTTCAGCTTGTCGAAACTTCAGTCTCAATGCATGGAAATTCTAGGTTGCGACCTCTTCAGCTCTGTATGCTGAACCAGTGGTGCAGGGATTATACAAAGATATCTCATTTAATATCTTTAAAACCGATTGTTCGACACTCTCTGACGTGGTGGACAGACCACCATCGTTTAGTTCAGGGGGCTTCTTTTTGTTCTTCCAACCTGGACTGTGATCTCAACAGATGCAAGTCTGACAGGTTGGGGAGCTGTATGAGGGTTTCTGACAGCACAAGGGGTTTGGGAATCTCAGGAGGCGAGATTACCAATCAACATTTTGAAACTCCGTGCAATTTTCAGAGCTCTTCTGTCGTGGCCTCTTCTAAAGAGAGAGTCGTTCATTTGTTTCCAGACGAACAATGTCACAACCGTGGCATATGTCAATCATCAAGGAGGGACTCACAGTCCTCTGGCTATGAAAGAAGTATCTCGAATACTTGTATGGGCGGAATCCAGCTCCTGTCTAATTTCTGTGGTTCATATCCCAGGTATAGACAATTGGGAAGCGGATTATCTCAGTCGCCAAACGCTACATCTGGGCGAATGGTCTCTTCACCCAGAGGTATTTCTTCAGATTGTTCAAATATGGGGACTTCCAGAAATAGATCTGATGGCTTCTCATCTAAACAAGAAGCTTCCCAGGTATCTGTCCAGATCCAGGGATCCTCAGGCGGAAGCAGTGGATGCATTGTCACTTCCTTGGAAGTATCATCCTGCTTATATCTTTCCGCCTCTAGTTCTTCTTCCAAGAGTGATTTCCAAGATTCTAAAGGAGCGTTCGTTTATTCTGCTGGTGGCTCCAGCATGGTCTCACAGGTTTTGGTATGCGGATCTTGTCCGGATGGCTACTTGCCAACCGTGGACTCTTCCATTAAGACTAGACCTTCTATCGCAAGGTCCTTTTTTCCATCAGGATCTCAAATCCTTAAATTTGAAGGTATGGAAATTGAACGCTTGATTCTCAGTCATAGAGGTTTCTCTGACTCTGCAATTAATACTATGTTACAGGCTTGTAAATCTGTATCTAGGATGATATATTATCGAGTCTGGAAGACTTACATTTCTTGGTATTTTTCTCATAATTTTTCTTGGCATTCTTTTAGAATTCCTAGAATTTTACAGTTTCTTCAGGATGGTTTGGATAAAGGTTTGTCTGCAAGTTCCTTGAAAGGACAAATCTTTGCTCTTTCTGTTCTTTTTCACAGACAGATTGCTAGTCTTCCTGATATTCATTGTTTTGTACAAGCTTTGGTTCGTATAAAACCTGTTATTAAGTCAATTTCTCCTCCTTGGAGTTTGAATTTGGCTCTAGGGGCTCTTCAAGCTCCTCCGTTTGAACCTATGCATTCGCTGGATATTAAATTACTTTCTTGGAAAGTTTGATTTCTTTTGGCCATCTCTTCTGCTAGAAGAGTTTCTGAATTATCTGCTCTTTCTTGTGAGTCTCCTTTTCTGATTTTTCATCAGGATAAGGCGGTGTTGCGAACTTCATTTAAATTTTTACCTAAGGTTGTGAATTCTAACAACATTAGTAGAGAAATTGTGGTTCCTTCATTATGTCCTAATCCTAAGAACTCTAAGGAAAGATCGTTACATTCTTTGGATGTAGTTAGAGCTTTGAAATATTATGTTGAAGCTACTAAAGATTTCCGAAAGACTTCTAGTCTATTTGTTATCTTTTCTGGTTCTAGGAAAGGTCAGAAGGCTTCTGCCATTTCTTTGTCATCTTGGTTAAAGTCTTTGATTCATCATGCTTATGTTGAGTCGGGTAGAACTCCGCCTCAACGGATTACAGCTCATTCGACTAGGTCAGTCTCTACTTCTTGGGCATTTCGGAATGAAGCTTCGGTTGATCAGATTTGCAAAGCAGCAACTTGGTCTTCTTTGCATACTTTTACTAAATTCTACCATTTTGATGTGTTTTCTTCCTCTGAAGCAGTCTTTGGTAGAAAAGTACTTCAGGCAGCTGTTTCAGTTTGATTCTTCTGATTATAATTTCAGTTTTTTTCATTATAAGATTTAAACTATGTTTTGGGTGTGGATTATTTTTCAGCGGAATTGGCTGTCTTTATTTTATCCCTCCCTCTCTAGTGACTCTTGCGTGGAAGATCCACATCTTGGGTATTCATGATCCCATACTTCACTAGCTCATGGACTCTTGCTAATTACATGAAAGAAAACATAATTTATGTAAGAACTTACCTGATAAATTCATTTCTTTCATATTAGCAAGAGTCCATGGGGCCCACCCTTTTTGCGGTGGTTATGATTTTTTTGCATAAAGCACAATTATTCCAATTCCTTATTTTTTATGCTTTCGCACTTTTTTTCTTATCACCCCACTTCTTGGCTATTCGTTAAACTGATTTGTGGGTGTGGTGAGGGGTGTATTTATAGGCATTTTGAGGTTTGGGAAACTTTGCCCCTCCTGGTAGGAATGTATATCCCATACGTCACTAGCTCATGGACTCTTGCTAATATGAAAGAAATGAATTTATCAGGTAAGTTCTTACATAAATTATGTTTTTCCCCACGATTTTTGTGCAACAATGTTAAATTTTCTCTCTGGTTAACAGAGGTGGAAAGACTTTTGTAGCTTTAATATTGATTATTTTAATCAAATTGAATACAGCAAATCATGTCCGTCCAACATTTGATAAATTGGCCCCTAAGACTTTTGCTATCCTTATTTTTTAGAAAATCCTAAACTCTGTCGGCTAGATTTAGAGTTTTGTCGGTAAAGACCCGCGTAGCTAACGCTGCTTTTTTTCCCAGCGCACCCTTAAAACAATGCTGGTATTTAGAGTTGTCTGAGGGGCTGCGTTAGGCTCAGAAAAGGGTTCGTTGAGCCTAATTTAGCTCCACTTCAACCATCAATACCAGCGTTGCTTACGGTAGCGGTAATCTGGAAAAACGTGCTCGTGCACGATATCCCCATAGGAAACAATGGGGCAGTTTGGGCTGAAAAAAAACCTAACACCTGCAAAAAAGCAGCGTTCAGCTCCTAGCGTAGCCCCATTGTTTCCTATGGGGAAACACTCTCTAAGTCAACACCCTAACATGAACCCCGAATCTAAACACCCCTAATCTTACACTTATTAACCCCTAATCTGCCGCCCCCGCTATCGCTGACACCTGCATTATACTATTAACCCCTAATCTGCCGCTCCGGACACACCCGCAACCTACATTATCCCTATGAACCCCTAATCTGCTGCCCCTAACATCGCCGACCCCTATATTATATTTATTAACCCCTAATCTGCCGACCGGACCTCGCGGCCACTATAATAAATGTATTAACCCCTTAACCGCCGCACTCCCGCCTTGCAAACACTATAATAAATTTTATTAACCCCTAATCTGCCCTCCCTAACATCGCCTCCACCTACCTACAATTATTAACCCCTAATCTCCCGCCCGCACCGTCGCCGCTACTATAATAAAATTATTAACCCCTAAACCTAACTCTAACCCTAACACCCCCCTAAATTAAATATAATTTAAATTAAACGAAATAATATTCCTAAAATTAAATAAATTATTTATATTTAAAACTAAATACTTACCTATAAAATAAACCCTAATATAGCTACAATATAAATAATAATTAAATTGTATCTATTTTAGGATTTATATTTATTTTACAGGCAACTTTGTATTTATTTTAACTAGGTACAATAGCTATTAAATAGTTAATAACTATTTAATAGCTACCTAGTTAAAATAAGTACAAAATTACCTGTAAAATAAATCCTAACCTAAGTTACAATTAAACCTAACACTACACTATCATTAAATTAATTAAATAAATTACCTACAATTAGCTAAACTAAAATACAAATAAAAAACTATTCTATAATACAAAACCCCCCCATTAAATTACAAAAAATAAAAAAATATTACAAGAAGTTTAATCTAATTACACCTAATCTAAGCCCCCTAATAAAATAAAAAAGCCCCCCAAAATAAAAAAAATCCCTACCCTATTCTAAATTACAAAAGTAATCAGCTCTATTACCAGCCCTTAAAAGGGCTTTTTGCGGGGCATGGCCCCAAAGTAATCAGCTCTTTTACCTGTAAAAAAAAATACAAGACCCCCCCAACATTACAACCCTCCACCCACACACCCCTATTTTAACCCACCCAAACCCCCCTTAAAAAAACCTATCACTAACCCCCTGAAGATCTCCCTACCTTGAGTCGTCTTCACTCAGCCAAGCCAAAGTCTTCATCCAATCCGGGCGATGTGGTCCTCCATCCGGTAGAAGTCTTGATCCAAGCGGCAAAGAAGAGGTCCTCCATCCGGGCGAAGTCTTGATCCAAGCGGCAAAGAAGAGGTCTTCCATCCGGGCGATGTCTTCTTCCAAGCGGCATCTTCTATCTTCTTTCTTCCGGATCCATCTTCATCCCGCCGACGCGGGACATCCTCCTTCCCCGATGGACTAACGACGAATGAAGGTTCCTTTAAGGGATGTCATCCAAGATGGCGTCCCTCGAATTCCGATTGGCTGATAGGATTCTATCAGCCAATCGGAATTAAGGTAGGAAATATCTGATTGGCTGATTCAATCAGCCAATCAGATTGAAGTTCAATCCGATTGGCTGATCCAATCAGCCAATCAGATTGAGCTTGCATTCTATTGGCTGTTCCAATCAGCCAATAGAATGCAAGCTCAAACTGATTGGCTGATTGAATCAGCCAATCAGATTTTTCATACCTTAATTCCGATTGGCTGATAGAATCCTATCAGCCAATCGGAATTCGAGGGACGCCATCTTGGATGACGTCCCTTAAAGGAACCTTCATTCGTCGTTAGTCCGTCGGGGAAGGAGGATGTTCCGCGTTGGCGGGATGAAGATGGATCCGGAAGACAGAAGATAGAAGATGCCGTTAAAAGCCCTTTTAAGGGCTGGTAATAGAGCTGATTACTTTTGTAATTTAGAATAGGGTAGAGAATTTTTTTATTTTGGGGGGCTTTTTTATTTTATTAGGGGGCTTAGATTAGGTGTAATTAGATTAAACTTCTTGTAATATTTTTTTATTTTTTGTAATTTAGTGTTTTTTTTTTTGTATTATAGAATAGTTTGTTTAATTGTATTTTAGTTTAGCTAATTGTAGGTAATTTATTTAATTAATTTAATGATAGTGTAGTGTTAGGTTTAATTATAACTTAGGTTAGGATTTATTTTACAGGTAATTTTGTAATTATTTTAACTAGGTAGCTATTAAATAGTTATTAACTATTTAATAGCTATTGTACCTAGTTAAAATAAATACAAAGTTGCCTGTAAAATAAATATAAATCCTAAAATATCTACAATGTAACTATTAGTTATATTGTAGCTATATTAGGCTTTATTTTATAGGTAAGTATTTAGTTTTAAATAGGATTAATTTTTTTAAATTTAGGAATATTATTTCGTTTAATTTAAATTATATTTATGTCAGGGGGTGTTAGAGTTAGGTTTAGTTAGGGGTTAATAATTGTAGGTAGGTGGCGGCGATGTTAGGGAGGGCAGATTAGGGGTTAATACTATTTATTCTAGTGTTTGCGAGGCGGGAGTGCGGCGGTTTAGGGGTTAATACATTTATTATAGTGGTGGCGAGGTCCGGTCGGCAGATTAGGGGTCAATACCAGGCAATCCCTCTCTGAACGAGAGAAACAGCAAAACCCTAGACGTACATTTCGTAATTCTTTTATTAGAAAAATAATCATATATGCATATATACAAAATAAAATCATAATAACAAATGCAAACAAAATAACAAAATATTGACCCAAATTTTTGTCATCAGAAAAAAATCAAAATACAAACATTAAACTTAAATAATCACACAAAATAAAATTAAACATATTTCAAATACAGACAAAAACAAACTGGAGGGAAAAAAAAAAAACTAAATAATCCAATCCTTCCACTTCTTTGTCTTCCAGATGCCTTCAGAATCTAATTCCCCATATCGCCTCCTATCAAAAGAAAAATACAAAAACAACTTCCCACGGATCATACCCACACAATTACCTACAGTAACTACCTCTTTCTTAAAAATCAAAATATTACGCACATCCCACAACACCTCCTTCACACAACATGCCAACAACCATATCAATCTTGCTTTCTCTTTTTCTACACCACTTCCACACAAACCATACATCATCATATTAAAAGTAAAAAACTGCACTCCAGTCAAACCCTTAATCATCCTTTTCAAACTTCTCCAAACATCCCTAGCATACTCACAATTCCAAAACAAATGAATAACACTCTCGCTTTGAAAACAACCATCTCTAGGACACACTTCTGAAGCCACTAAACGACGCATTCTCTGAAAATCCCTTCTTGGCAAACACTTATGCACACTCATCCAACTAATATCTTTCTGCCTATTCATCAAATACTTATTACACACATTTTTCCATACCAACACACATTCATTTTCATTCAAACCCCCAATCAACTCAAGACCTTCCTTCTTCTCCAACATTTTCAACACCATTCTGTTTGCACACCACATCTCCCTACTAACATTCTCCAAACCATATTTTTTAATCCAACATTCCACCCTTACATAAAACCACGGAACAGCAAAACATACCGGTTTCTTTCTATCAATCTCAAATAAACCATATCGTCTTAAAACATTTCCACAAGCATACTTTACCATACAACCAGCCATGCTATCCTTACCACTCAGAACCACACACCTACTAACATATTTCACAGCCAAAAATCTCTCCACATTTGGAAAACCCTTACCATCAACATTCTTACTCTTAATAACAACATCTCTTTTCAAACGCTCCATACCAGAACTCCAGAAAAAAGAAAACAACACTCTCAAAATTCTCCGAAAAATCCTCTCAGGTGGCGGAAAAACTAACGCCAAATATAACATAATAGGGATCAAAACCGATTTAATAACTAACATTTTTCCTTCCAAAGATAAAGTCCTTAAAGACCAAAACTGAAGTTTTCAACTCACTTTATCAAAAACATTTTCCCAACTTTCCAAGCCTTTCAAATCCACATCAAATTTCACACCCAACACCTCAATTGCACCTTCATAACTTTACACTTATTCCAATTAACTCTGAAACCACTTGCCATACAAAAACATTAAACTAAAGTTTTCACCCTCCTCAAACCAGCCTGAGTCTCACATACCACACTCACATCATCCATATACCCAATCACTTTTAAACACCTTCCATTACTACCAGAAACACTCACACCTCTAACTAATTTATCCTTCCTCAAACTAGTTAATAATGGCTCAATGACACATACAAATAACACAGGAGACAAAGGACATCCTTGACGCACTCCAGATTTAACACAAAATTCCTCAGTCAAAAAACCATTAACCTGGACTTGACTCACAATATCACTATACAAACATTTAAACCATCCAATAATCTTACCAGAAAAACCTAAACGTTCTAAAACATGAAACATAAAATCATGCACTACCCTATCATACGCTTTTTCAAAATCCACAATAGCAACAGCAACAGACCTCATCCTCTCCCTCACATACCACAGTACATCACGTAGTAACAACAAACTTTCAGAAATCTGACGCCCAGGAACAGCACACACTTGCTCTTCACCCACAACCTTACCAATCACTCCACGCATTCTATTTGCCAACACCTTTGCAATAACCTTATAGTCAACATTCAACAACGTAATCGGCCTCCAATTCCTCAAATCTCTCTTATCACCCTTTTTAAATAACAAAACAATCAAACTTTTCCTCATTGAAACAGGCAAAACATTCATTCTAAAAACAAACTTACAAACATCCAACATATCCACCCCAATCAAATTCCAAAAACAAGTATAAAATTCAACAGGCAAACCATCACAACCAGGTACCTTCCCATTCTTAAAACTCCTAACAACCTCTGCAATCTCATCCAAACTTAGATCCCTTTCTAACAAATTATTATCATATTTTTCCAACTTAACCTCAATGTTTTCCAACAACTCATTTTCCAATAAAACATCTCTTGTTTTTTCTTTATACAGCTCACTGTAAAACTCATGAACTTCATGCAAAACACCATCCGTACCATTAACTTCACACTCAACCTTATCAAAAACACTAACAAAACTAGTCTTTCCTTCAAAAGCTTTCTTAAAAAAATATTTACTACAAGACTTATCCTTTTCCATTTTCTCCAATCTTGCCATAAAAACAATTTTCTTTCCTTTTTCATGCATACACTTTTTAATTATCTTTCTTACTTCAGCAATTTCCTCATGCACATCAATACCACAATTTCTCAATTCATACAAATACAACAACCTCAGATACCATTTATCATACAACTCCCTTTCCATTCTAGCTTTCTCACAGCCTTTCTTAAAAAAAAATCTCTTTATTTCCACCTTCAACCATTCCCACCACATAAGCACATTACTAAAATCACATTTTCTTTCACGCCACCTTTCATACATCCAAACAAACTGACGCTTAAACTTCTCATCTTCTAACAAAACCTCATTCAGTTTCCAAACACCCTTACCATACTTGATCTTCAAATCACAATTCACCTTACACATCAAAAGGGCATGATCCGTAAAGGGCATCCGCTTTAAAGAAAAATCATCAACACATAAAAATTTAGATAAAAAACAAAAATCAATTCGAGCTTTTATCCCACCACTATCACTAAAGAAAGTAAAACCCTCCCCTGAAAAAGAAACAGACCTGAAGGCATCCTTCAAACCGAAAGATTTAAGCAAATCAAGTAAAAACTTCCCTGAGCTATCCACCCTAAAATCACTCCCACCCTCTCTGTCCCCATTCTTAATAATACAATTAAAATCCCCAACCAAAAAAGTTGGCTCTCGACCTGGCAGAAAAAACTTTAAAGTTTCAAAATTAGGCAAACGTTCTACCCTATTTGGAGAAGCATATACATTAAACAAACGAAAAACAGTCCCACAAAAACTAAAACTAACCAAAAGTACCCGACCTGGGACAATATGAACTACATTAAGGATAGAAAAACTAAACCCCTTAAACAAAACTCCCACCCCCCCATTCCTATCAGAAGAACAAGACCATACTTTAGGACCATATTCCCAGTCAGCACATTTAGGATGTTCAGAGAGACCACATTCCTGCAAACAAAAAATATTAGCAGAACATACAGATAATAATTTAAAAATTGCAGCTCTCCTTGCTATAGTTGTCATACACCTGACATTAAGGGAAGAAATGGTCAGAAACATCACAAAAATAAATTAAAGAAAAACAAAAAAAGAAATAACATCAGGACTTCTTCTTTCCTTTCTTTTTCTTAGGACTCAAAGGAGATCCTTTAAATCTGCCTCTGTGACATTCCGACCTCCTAGGCTCCTCCTTGCCAGCCTCATAACCAGTAACTTCAGCAAGTTGGTTCACATCTCTTTTATCTAGATAACCAACAGAAGAGGCATCAGAAAAGTCACCTATACACTGGCTTGAGTCAGAAGGAACGTCTTTAGTAGAGACAGAAGGAAACTCTGAAATTAAAGAGTCAGCATCACTTGTAGTATCTGGATCTGCACCCTTAACTACTGGAAGATTCAAATCAGGACTCTCCCATCCATCAGAATCCGCATCTATTTTTCGCTTGGAGGCAGATTTTTACCCTTCAGTGTCCATATCCTCCTCAGAACTAGAGGACACAACAGCAGACCAATCAATGTTCTCCCCTTCACCAAGAACAGCATCAGGAGCAGCATCACAAGATGATTCAGTGAAGGAAAAATTCTCTGTCCCAGGAACAGCAACAGTATCATCCACAGAATTGGGCAACAGGGCTTCAAGAACATCTGAAGCAGCTATCACATTAGATGTAGCAAGATCCACTTCCTGAAGATGAGATTGGGCTTCCTCCACCTTCTCAGCCACAGGAACCACCACAAGAGCATCAGACACCTCTCCGACAGGGACCCCAAATGCAGATTTCTTGCACAAAAGAGGTAATATAGAGTTCAATGCCTCATCAGAGACCTCCTCCTCATTCACAGATGGCTAAACTGCAACTGAAGATGTTTTTTTTGCCACATCAGCATAGGAAGGCTTCACTCTATCAAGCCCCTGCAACATCATCAAAGGACACATCCTGCACAGATGACTTGAAGAACCACACAGGTCACAGGTCCGGCGTTTACTACAGTGGGCAACAAGATGATCCTCCTCACCGCAATTTCGACATCTGGCACCTGGGCAATTTTCAGCAATGTGACCAAACAGGTTGCAACTACGGCAAAAAATAGGCATGTCATCATAGTATAGGAAACCTCTATTTCCACCAATGGCGAAAGTCTGTGGAGGGTGTTTCTTTCCACCTAATTCATCAGGCACAAACCGCACCCAGAAGCTGCGCTTTCCATTGAAAGTCCCAAACTGATTCTTCTGCTTGCTAACTCCTTGAACATCATCAAAGTAGCGACAAAGAAACAGACAAATTTCCACATCAGAGACCCAAGGGTTGTACATATGTACTGTCACCGGGATTCTTCTCTCCCTCTGCACACAGGCAACAAATTTCATGCCAACCAACTCTGGAGCAGCAGCCATATCAATAGTCCGTTGATAGCAGGTCTGTAAATAATGCTCATCGGTGAAAGCCACATCAAAAATCCCTCTTGAAGGGAATGACTGAACACAATGCAAACTTGCTCTTGGCATCTTCAAAACACCCTCCAAAACCACCTGCTGGACATGAGCCAAACCAATCTTCTCTCGAAAGTCCTCAGAAATCAACACCCGAAGTGTATGGGGAACATTTGGCACATTGGTAGCCATATTTGCCCTATTGCCTCTTTAGGCTGGATTTCAGAGCGCCCCGCACAAAAGCAGCATGTGGCTGAAGTCCAGGGATGATGCCACAAGGCCAAGGGGACGGCCCTACTACCCAGTTGCTCTACGCCTAAGGAGAAGCCACCCCTCCAATAGCAGCAGGAGCCTAAACCCCAAAGGGAAAGGACCCCAGGCCGAAGGAGCAGGTCTCCAGGCAGCAAACCAAGACAAAGACCAAGCACAGAAAACTGCACTTGATCCAAGCCAAAGGCCCGAGAAGCAACCTCAGCTGATCATTTCGGCCTATTGTGGGCCTCGTCAGTGAGGTGCAGCCATATCCCTCTAGGCACACTAAGCAACGGGTCCACGTCTGGATTCCCGCATCACACTTAGGGAGACTTCCCCAAATGTCATGATTTGCATAAATTAAAAGAGAGAAGCGCTCAACCTGAGAACGAACAATAGCATAATAGCTTGTTCTATGGCTAGTTACCACCCAAGAAGCAGAGTTTTTTTGCTCAACATGTGCCTTTCACAGAGAAGAACTTTCCTGAAGCATATCAGTCTGATCCTGACATTACAGTACAGTCCAGCCCCGAAATACCAGGCAATCCCTCTCTGAACAAGAGAAACAGCAAAACCCCAGAAGTACGTTTCGGCCTATTGTGGGCCTCGTCAGCGAGGTGAAGCCATATCCCTCTAGGCACACTAAGCAACGGGTCCACGTCTGGCTTCCCGCATCACACTTAGGGAGACTTCCCCAAATGGCATAATTTACATAAATAAAAAGAGAGAAGCGCTCAACCTGAGAACGAACAATAGCATAATAGCTTGTTCTATGGCTAGTTACCACCCAAGAAGCAGCCTCTTTTTGCTCAACATGTGCCTTTCACAGAGAAGAACTTTCCTGAAGCATATCAGTCTGATCCTGACATTACAGTACAGTCCAGCCCCGAAATACCAGGCAATCCCTCTCTGAACGAGAGAACCAGCAAAACCCCAGACGTATGTTTCGGCCTATTGTGGGAAGCCATATCCCTCTAGGCACACTGAGCAACGGGTCCACGTCTGGCTTCCCGCATCACACTTAGGGAGACTTCCCCAGATGTCATAATTTGCAAAAATAAAAAGAGAGAAGCTGTCAGGATTCCTGCTCTGATGTCACTAAACACCTCCCAACTTCCCTTCTTAACACCTGTGCACATTTCACCTGGTGCTTAGGATTTTGTCTAGGAGAGTGTATACTACTAGATCCTAAGCTCCTTCTCTACAAATTTGAATCCCTGTTCCAGAGTTATTTATCCAGATAATAGCTGAGACCAAGTGAAAAGATTACTCTGTCCGGATTGGAATATTTCTACATCCTATGCCCCATTCAATCTATTAACAGCTTAGTTGTACTTAGAGATCACAACTAGGAAAAACTAACAGGCAGCTACTTCCGGTTTCGATGAAACCGCTGCGTCTCATACCTGCTACTCCAGCATTAACACTCACATCTCCTGAGGAACTTGAACAAAGGTAAACTAGCTACCAACATCCAGCTTGCTACTAAAGACCACTCACCTCGAATCCACAGTCCCCTAACTTTGAATGCGCTATACGCTACACGCCCCCAGTGACGTCATCCATCAATCAAAATGCTGTTACACTAATACAGCTCAACATCGGATACAGAGTTGCCGAATAATTTCACACTCATACCTCAGTTTGTTTCATATGTCGAGCACCTTATGCTAAATTATCAAGGAGCATTAACACCTGTACATAATACTTCAGCCAGATATACAGACTCATTTCTGTTGCTCAATTAAATTTCAGTTAATTGCAATAACTAAGCTACTTGTATTAATAACACAAGCATCAAATCATCTCATTCCAAGTAATACACTGTCACACTCCACAACTCTCTAAAATCCATAGGAGTTGTAAAACTGACAGTGTTACAAACAAATTATTTAAAGGTACAGTACACATTTTGTCTGTAGCTGAGATCCATTTGAAACCTAAGTTTCACTATCTTTCTAAGGTGACTGAACGAACGAACAATAGCATAATAGCTTGTTCTATGGCTAGAAACCACCCAAGAAGCAGCATCTTTTTGTTCAACATGTGCCTTTCACAGAGAAGAACTTTCCTGAAGCATATTAGTCTGATCCTGACATTACAGTACAGTCCAGCCCCGAAATACCAGGCAATCCCTCTCTGAACGAGAGAAACAGCAAAACCCCAGATGTATGTTTAGGCCTATTGTGGGCCTTGTCAGTGAGGTGCAGCCATATCCCTCTAGGCACACTGAGCAACAGGTTCACGTCTGGCTTCCCGCATCACACTTAGGTAGACTTCCCCAAATGTCATAATTTTCATAAATAAAAAGAGAGAAGCACTCAAACTGAGAACGAACAATAGCATAATAGCTTTTTCTATGGCTAGTTACCACCCAAGAAGCAGCCTCTTTTTGCTCAACATGTGTCTTTCACAGAGAAGAACTTTCCTGAAGCATATCAGTCTGATCCTGACATTACAGTCCAGCCCCGAAATACCAGGCAATCCCTCTCTGAATGAGAGAAACAGCAAAACCCCAGATGTACATTTTGGCCTATTGTGGGCCTCGTCAGTGAGGTGCAGCCATATCCATCTAGACACACTGAGCAATGGGTCCACGCCTGGCTTCCCGCATCACACTTAGGGATACTTCCCCAAATGTCATAATTTTGACACTTGGGGAAGTCTCCCTAAGTGTGGTGTTTAGGGGTTAATACATTTATTATAGTGGTGGCGAGGTCCGGTCGGCAGATTAGGGGTCAATACCAGGCAATCCCTCTCTGAACGAGAGAAACAGCAAAACCCTAGACGTACATTTCGTAATTCTTTTATTAGAAAAATAATCATATATGCATATATACAAAATAAAATCATAATAACAAATGCAAACAAAATAACAAAATATTGACCCAAATTTTTGTCATCAGAAAAAAATCAAAATACAAACATTAAACTTAAATAATCACACAAAATAAAATTAAACATATTTCAAATACAGACAAAAACAAACTGGAGGGAAAAAAAAAAACTAAATAATCCAATCCTTCCACTTCTTTGTCTTCCAGATGCCTTCAGAATCTAATTCCCCATATCGCCTCCTATCAAAAGAAAAATACAAAAACAACTTCCCACGGATCATACCCACACAATTACCTACAGTAACTACCTCTTTCTTAAAAATCAAAATATTACGCACATCCCACAACACCTCCTTCACACAACATGCCAACAACCATATCAATCTTGCTTTCTCTTTTTCTACACCACTTCCACACAAACCATACATCATCATATTAAAAGTAAAAAACTGCACTCCAGTCAAACCCTTAATCATCCTTTTCAAACTTCTCCAAACATCCCTAGCATACTCACAATTCCAAAACAAATGAATAACACTCTCGCTTTGAAAACAACCATCTCTAGGACACACTTCTGAAGCCACTAAACGACGCATTCTCTGAAAATCCCTTCTTGGCAAACACTTATGCACACTCATCCAACTAATATCTTTCTGCCTATTCATCAAATACTTATTACACACATTTTTCCATACCAACACACATTCATTTTCATTCAAACCCCCAATCAACTCAAGACCTTCCTTCTTCTCCAACATTTTCAACACCATTCTGTTTGCACACCACATCTCCCTACTAACATTCTCCAAACCATATTTTTTAATCCAACATTCCACCCTTACATAAAACCACGGAACAGCAAAACATACCGGTTTCTTTCTATCAATCTCAAATAAACCATATCGTCTTAAAACATTTCCACAAGCATACTTTACCATACAACCAGCCATGCTATCCTTACCACTCAGAACCACACACCTACTAACATATTTCACAGCCAAAAATCTCTCCACATTTGGAAAACCCTTACCATCAACATTCTTACTCTTAATAACAACATCTCTTTTCAAACGCTCCATACCAGAACTCCAGAAAAAAGAAAACAACACTCTCAAAATTCTCCGAAAAATCCTCTCAGGTGGCGGAAAAACTAACGCCAAATATAACATAATAGGGATCAAAACCGATTTAATAACTAACATTTTTCCTTCCAAAGATAAAGTCCTTAAAGACCAAAACTGAAGTTTTCAACTCACTTTATCAAAAACATTTTCCCAACTTTCCAAGCCTTTCAAATCCACATCAAATTTCACACCCAACACCTCAATTGCACCTTCATAACTTTACACTTATTCCAATTAACTCTGAAACCACTTGCCATACAAAAACATTAAACTAAAGTTTTCACCCTCCTCAAACCAGCCTGAGTCTCACATACCACACTCACATCATCCATATACCCAATCACTTTTAAACACCTTCCATTACTACCAGAAACACTCACACCTCTAACTAATTTATCCTTCCTCAAACTAGTTAATAATGGCTCAATGACACATACAAATAACACAGGAGACAAAGGACATCCTTGACGCACTCCAGATTTAACACAAAATTCCTCAGTCAAAAAACCATTAACCTGGACTTGACTCACAATATCACTATACAAACATTTAAACCATCCAATAATCTTACCAGAAAAACCTAAACGTTCTAAAACATGAAACATAAAATCATGCACTACCCTATCATACGCTTTTTCAAAATCCACAATAGCAACAGCAACAGACCTCATCCTCTCCCTCACATACCACAGTACATCACGTAGTAACAACAAACTTTCAGAAATCTGACGCCCAGGAACAGCACACACTTGCTCTTCACCCACAACCTTACCAATCACTCCACGCATTCTATTTGCCAACACCTTTGCAATAACCTTATAGTCAACATTCAACAACGTAATCGGCCTCCAATTCCTCAAATCTCTCTTATCACCCTTTTTAAATAACAAAACAATCAAACTTTTCCTCATTGAAACAGGCAAAACATTCATTCTAAAAACAAACTTACAAACATCCAACATATCCACCCCAATCAAATTCCAAAAACAAGTATAAAATTCAACAGGCAAACCATCACAACCAGGTACCTTCCCATTCTTAAAACTCCTAACAACCTCTGCAATCTCATCCAAACTTAGATCCCTTTCTAACAAATTATTATCATATTTTTCCAACTTAACCTCAATGTTTTCCAACAACTCATTTTCCAATAAAACATCTCTTGTTTTTTCTTTATACAGCTCACTGTAAAACTCATGAACTTCATGCAAAACACCATCCGTACCATTAACTTCACACTCAACCTTATCAAAAACACTAACAAAACTAGTCTTTCCTTCAAAAGCTTTCTTAAAAAAATATTTACTACAAGACTTATCCTTTTCCATTTTCTCCAATCTTGCCATAAAAACAATTTTCTTTCCTTTTTCATGCATACACTTTTTAATTATCTTTCTTACTTCAGCAATTTCCTCATGCACATCAATACCACAATTTCTCAATTCATACAAATACAACAACCTCAGATACCATTTATCATACAACTCCCTTTCCATTCTAGCTTTCTCACAGCCTTTCTTAAAAAAAAATCTCTTTATTTCCACCTTCAACCATTCCCACCACATAAGCACATTACTAAAATCACATTTTCTTTCACGCCACCTTTCATACATCCAAACAAACTGACGCTTAAACTTCTCATCTTCTAACAAAACCTCATTCAGTTTCCAAACACCCTTACCATACTTGATCTTCAAATCACAATTCACCTTACACATCAAAAGGGCATGATCCGTAAAGGGCATCCGCTTTAAAGAAAAATCATCAACACATAAAAATTTAGATAAAAAACAAAAATCAATTCGAGCTTTTATCCCACCACTATCACTAAAGAAAGTAAAACCCTCCCCTGAAAAAGAAACAGACCTGAAGGCATCCTTCAAACCGAAAGATTTAAGCAAATCAAGTAAAAACTTCCCTGAGCTATCCACCCTAAAATCACTCCCACCCTCTCTGTCCCCATTCTTAATAATACAATTAAAATCCCCAACCAAAAAAGTTGGCTCTCGACCTGGCAGAAAAAACTTTAAAGTTTCAAAATTAGGCAAACGTTCTACCCTATTTGGAGAAGCATATACATTAAACAAACGAAAAACAGTCCCACAAAAACTAAAACTAACCAAAAGTACCCGACCTGGGACAATATGAACTACATTAAGGATAGAAAAACTAAACCCCTTAAACAAAACTCCCACCCCCCCATTCCTATCAGAAGAACAAGACCATACTTTAGGACCATATTCCCAGTCAGCACATTTAGGATGTTCAGAGAGACCACATTCCTGCAAACAAAAAATATTAGCAGAACATACAGATAATAATTTAAAAATTGCAGCTCTCCTTGCTATAGTTGTCATACACCTGACATTAAGGGAAGAAATGGTCAGAAACATCACAAAAATAAATTAAAGAAAAACAAAAAAAGAAATAACATCAGGACTTCTTCTTTCCTTTCTTTTTCTTAGGACTCAAAGGAGATCCTTTAAATCTGCCTCTGTGACATTCCGACCTCCTAGGCTCCTCCTTGCCAGCCTCATAACCAGTAACTTCAGCAAGTTGGTTCACATCTCTTTTATCTAGATAACCAACAGAAGAGGCATCAGAAAAGTCACCTATACACTGGCTTGAGTCAGAAGGAACGTCTTTAGTAGAGACAGAAGGAAACTCTGAAATTAAAGAGTCAGCATCACTTGTAGTATCTGGATCTGCACCCTTAACTACTGGAAGATTCAAATCAGGACTCTCCCATCCATCAGAATCCGCATCTATTTTTCGCTTGGAGGCAGATTTTTACCCTTCAGTGTCCATATCCTCCTCAGAACTAGAGGACACAACAGCAGACCAATCAATGTTCTCCCCTTCACCAAGAACAGCATCAGGAGCAGCATCACAAGATGATTCAGTGAAGGAAAAATTCTCTGTCCCAGGAACAGCAACAGTATCATCCACAGAATTGGGCAACAGGGCTTCAAGAACATCTGAAGCAGCTATCACATTAGATGTAGCAAGATCCACTTCCTGAAGATGAGATTGGGCTTCCTCCACCTTCTCAGCCACAGGAACCACCACAAGAGCATCAGACACCTCTCCGACAGGGACCCCAAATGCAGATTTCTTGCACAAAAGAGGTAATATAGAGTTCAATGCCTCATCAGAGACCTCCTCCTCATTCACAGATGGCTAAACTGCAACTGAAGATGTTTTTTTTGCCACATCAGCATAGGAAGGCTTCACTCTATCAAGCCCCTGCAACATCATCAAAGGACACATCCTGCACAGATGACTTGAAGAACCACACAGGTCACAGGTCCGGCGTTTACTACAGTGGGCAACAAGATGATCCTCCTCACCGCAATTTCGACATCTGGCACCTGGGCAATTTTCAGCAATGTGACCAAACAGGTTGCAACTACGGCAAAAAATAGGCATGTCATCATAGTATAGGAAACCTCTATTTCCACCAATGGCGAAAGTCTGTGGAGGGTGTTTCTTTCCACCTAATTCATCAGGCACAAACCGCACCCAGAAGCTGCGCTTTCCATTGAAAGTCCCAAACTGATTCTTCTGCTTGCTAACTCCTTGAACATCATCAAAGTAGCGACAAAGAAACAGACAAATTTCCACATCAGAGACCCAAGGGTTGTACATATGTACTGTCACCGGGATTCTTCTCTCCCTCTGCACACAGGCAACAAATTTCATGCCAACCAACTCTGGAGCAGCAGCCATATCAATAGTCCGTTGATAGCAGGTCTGTAAATAATGCTCATCGGTGAAAGCCACATCAAAAATCCCTCTTGAAGGGAATGACTGAACACAATGCAAACTTGCTCTTGGCATCTTCAAAACACCCTCCAAAACCACCTGCTGGACATGAGCCAAACCAATCTTCTCTCGAAAGTCCTCAGAAATCAACACCCGAAGTGTATGGGGAACATTTGGCACATTGGTAGCCATATTTGCCCTATTGCCTCTTTAGGCTGGATTTCAGAGCGCCCCGCACAAAAGCAGCATGTGGCTGAAGTCCAGGGATGATGCCACAAGGCCAAGGGGACGGCCCTACTACCCAGTTGCTCTACGCCTAAGGAGAAGCCACCCCTCCAATAGCAGCAGGAGCCTAAACCCCAAAGGGAAAGGACCCCAGGCCGAAGGAGCAGGTCTCCAGGCAGCAAACCAAGACAAAGACCAAGCACAGAAAACTGCACTTGATCCAAGCCAAAGGCCCGAGAAGCAACCTCAGCTGATCATTTCGGCCTATTGTGGGCCTCGTCAGTGAGGTGCAGCCATATCCCTCTAGGCACACTAAGCAACGGGTCCACGTCTGGATTCCCGCATCACACTTAGGGAGACTTCCCCAAATGTCATGATTTGCATAAATTAAAAGAGAGAAGCGCTCAACCTGAGAACGAACAATAGCATAATAGCTTGTTCTATGGCTAGTTACCACCCAAGAAGCAGAGTTTTTTTGCTCAACATGTGCCTTTCACAGAGAAGAACTTTCCTGAAGCATATCAGTCTGATCCTGACATTACAGTACAGTCCAGCCCCGAAATACCAGGCAATCCCTCTCTGAACAAGAGAAACAGCAAAACCCCAGAAGTACGTTTCGGCCTATTGTGGGCCTCGTCAGCGAGGTGAAGCCATATCCCTCTAGGCACACTAAGCAACGGGTCCACGTCTGGCTTCCCGCATCACACTTAGGGAGACTTCCCCAAATGGCATAATTTACATAAATAAAAAGAGAGAAGCGCTCAACCTGAGAACGAACAATAGCATAATAGCTTGTTCTATGGCTAGTTACCACCCAAGAAGCAGCCTCTTTTTGCTCAACATGTGCCTTTCACAGAGAAGAACTTTCCTGAAGCATATCAGTCTGATCCTGACATTACAGTACAGTCCAGCCCCGAAATACCAGGCAATCCCTCTCTGAACGAGAGAACCAGCAAAACCCCAGACGTATGTTTCGGCCTATTGTGGGAAGCCATATCCCTCTAGGCACACTGAGCAACGGGTCCACGTCTGGCTTCCCGCATCACACTTAGGGAGACTTCCCCAGATGTCATAATTTGCAAAAATAAAAAGAGAGAAGCTGTCAGGATTCCTGCTCTGATGTCACTAAACACCTCCCAACTTCCCTTCTTAACACCTGTGCACCTTTCACCTGGTGCTTAGGATTTTGTCTAGGAGAGTGTATACTACTAGATCCTAAGCTCCTTCTCTACAAATTTGAATCCCTGTTCCAGAGTTATTTATCCAGATAATAGCTGAGACCAAGTGAAAAGATTACTCTGTCCGGATTGGAATATTTCTACATCCTATGCCCCATTCAATCTATTAACAGCTTAGTTGTACTTAGAGATCACAACTAGGAAAAACTAACAGGCAGCTACTTCCGGTTTCGATGAAACCGCTGCGTCTCATACCTGCTACTCCAGCATTAACACTCACATCTCCTGAGGAACTTGAACAAAGGTAAACTAGCTACCAACATCCAGCTTGCTACTAAAGACCACTCACCTCGAATCCACAGTCCCCTAACTTTGAATGCGCTATACGCTACACGCCCCCAGTGACGTCATCCATCAATCAAAATGCTGTTACACTAATACAGCTCAACATCGGATACAGAGTTGCCGAATAATTTCACACTCATACCTCAGTTTGTTTCATATGTCGAGCACCTTATGCTAAATTATCAAGGAGCATTAACACCTGTACATAATACTTCAGCCAGATATACAGACTCATTTCTGTTGCTCAATTAAATTTCAGTTAATTGCAATAACTAAGCTACTTGTATTAATAACACAAGCATCAAATCATCTCATTCCAAGTAATACACTGTCACACTCCACAACTCTCTAAAATCCATAGGAGTTGTAAAACTGACAGTGTTACAAACAAATTATTTAAAGGTACAGTACACATTTTGTCTGTAGCTGAGATCCATTTGAAACCTAAGTTTCACTATCTTTCTAAGGTGACTGAACGAACGAACAATAGCATAATAGCTTGTTCTATGGCTAGAAACCACCCAAGAAGCAGCATCTTTTTGTTCAACATGTGCCTTTCACAGAGAAGAACTTTCCTGAAGCATATTAGTCTGATCCTGACATTACAGTACAGTCCAGCCCCGAAATACCAGGCAATCCCTCTCTGAACGAGAGAAACAGCAAAACCCCAGATGTATGTTTAGGCCTATTGTGGGCCTTGTCAGTGAGGTGCAGCCATATCCCTCTAGGCACACTGAGCAACAGGTTCACGTCTGGCTTCCCGCATCACACTTAGGTAGACTTCCCCAAATGTCATAATTTTCATAAATAAAAAGAGAGAAGCACTCAAACTGAGAACGAACAATAGCATAATAGCTTTTTCTATGGCTAGTTACCACCCAAGAAGCAGCCTCTTTTTGCTCAACATGTGTCTTTCACAGAGAAGAACTTTCCTGAAGCATATCAGTCTGATCCTGACATTACAGTCCAGCCCCGAAATACCAGGCAATCCCTCTCTGAATGAGAGAAACAGCAAAACCCCAGATGTACATTTTGGCCTATTGTGGGCCTCGTCAGTGAGGTGCAGCCATATCCATCTAGACACACTGAGCAATGGGTCCACGCCTGGCTTCCCGCATCACACTTAGGGATACTTCCCCAAATGTCATAATTTTGACACTTGGGGAAGTCTCCCTAAGTGTGATGTGGGAATCCAGACGTGGACCCGTTGCTCAGTGTGTCTAGATGGATATGGCTGCCCCTCACTGACGAGGCCCACAATAGGCCTAAACGTACATCTGGGGTTTTGCTGTTTCTCTCGTTCAGAGAGGGATTGCTTGGTATTTCAGGGCTGGACTGTACTGTAATTTCAGGATCAGACTAATATGCTTCAGGAAAGTTCTTCTCTGTGAAAGGCACATGTTAAGCAAAAAGAGGCTGCTTCTTGGGTGGTAACTAGCTATTGAACAAGCTATTATGCTATTGTTCATTCTCTGGTTGAGCGCTTCTCTCTTTTTATTTATGCAAATTATGACACTTGGGGAAGTCCATACGTGGACCCGTTGCTTAGTGTGCCTAGAGGGATATGGCTGCACCTCACTGACGAGGCCCACAATAGGCCGAAACGTACATCTGGGGTTTTGCTGTTTCTCTCGTTCAGAGAGGGATTGCCTGGTATTTCGGGGCTGGACTGTTCTGTGAAGTCAGGATTAGACTAATATGCTTCAGGAAAGTTCTTCTCTGTGAAAGGCACATGTTGAGGAAAAAGAGGATGCTTCTTGGGTGGTAACTAGTCATAGAACAAGCTATTATGCTATTGTTCATTCTCATGTTAAGCGCTTCTCTCTTTTATTTATGGAAATTATGACACTTGGGGAAGTCTCCCTAAGTGTGATGTGGGAATCCAGACATGGTCCCGTTGCTTAGTGTGCTTAGAGGGATATGGCTGCACCTCACTGACGAGGTCCACAATAAGCCGAAACTTACGTCTGGGGTTTTGCTGTTTCTCTCGTTCAGAGAGGGATTGCCTGGTATTTTGGGGCTGGACTGTACTGTGAAGTCAGGATTCAGGAAATTCAGGATATGCTTCAGGAAAGTTCTTCTCTGTGAAAGGCACATGTTGAGCAAAAAGAGACTGCTTATTGGGTGGTAACTAGCCATAGAACAAGCTATTATGCTATTGTTCGTTCTCAGGTTGAGCGCTTCTCTCTTTTTATTTATGCTTTGTCAGTTATCTCTGATTAAGTCACAATAAGTGATCAAGATAATGCTGCATCTTTCTAATAAATCAGTCTTAAAGGGACACTGAACCCAATTTTTTTCTTTTTTGATTTAGATAGAGCATTACATTTTAAGAAACTTTCTAATTTACTCCTATTATCAAATTTTCTTTGTTCTCTTGCTATCTTTATTTTAAAAGCAGGAATGTAAATCTTAGCAGCCAGCCCATTTCAGGTTCAGCACCATGGATAGTGGTTGCTTATTGGAGGCTTACATTTGCCCACCAATAAGCAAGCATAACCCAGGTTCTGAACCAAAAATTGGCCGACTCCTATGCATCACATTCCTGCTTTTTAAATAAAGATAGCAAGAGAACAAAGAAAATTTGATAATAGGAGTAAATTAGAAAGTTGCTTAAAATTGCATTCTCTTTCTGAATCATAAAAGCAATAATTTGGGTTTAATGTCCCTTTAAAATGCCTTACCTTCCTTACCAGCCTTTCCTGTTTCTTCAATGGTACGTAACAGGCGTGCTTCTCTAATCACAGTGCATCAGGTCGTACGATTGAACTTACATGTAGCGCATTCCCATGCTGGGTAAATCTGACGGCTGCTTTACCCAGCGCAGGAGTGTGCAACATATAATTAAATGGGACGACTGATTTCACTGTGATGGCCGTGTGTCTGTGATGAGCTGTTGAATACAGCAGAAGAGGCTGGAGAGGAAGGTAATGTAAGTATGAGTTTGGGGAGGTTAACACTTTTAAATCATTTTTTCTTTTGCAGGTGTCGCTAGGTTGATGTTACATAATTCTTTAAATTGTACAGAATTATGTAACATTAATTTGAATGTTAACTGGCCCTTTTTTATCCATAGGACTGGTCCCTGTTGTTTGTTTATTACAGTTTATTACAGTTTATATGTAGTGAATAGAGGAATCACTATAACAGTGGGGATCCTTTGTACCACTGAAGTGTTAGCGTGCAGCTGCCAGAGGAAACCTAAAGCAGCACAGGAAACTCACCATGACCAGAAGTGACTGTAGCACAAGCGAGTGGGATGCTCTTTCTGCATACGGATCTATAATTCAACCAGAAGTGAAAGGGAGTGATCCCCCCAGACATACTGCAAGCAAGCAGATCACTTGCAGGGGGCGGAGAAACATTAAACGGCTTCAGCATTAAACAGTGAGTCACTGAACTTATTTCTATGTGTTTATTGCATTATTAGTCACTGTACATTTGTGACACACAGATAATATCCCGGCACACAGCTGATATAACAATACTATTAGACATTAAATAGTGAGTCAGTGACGTTATTTCTATGTGTTTATTGCATTATTAGTCACTGTACGTCTGTGACACACAGATAATATCCCGGCACACAGGTGATATAACAATACTATTAGACATTAAATAGTGAGTCAGTGAAGTTATTTCTATGTGTTTATTGTATTATTAGTCACTGTACGCCTGTGACACACAGATAATATCCCGGCACACAGCTGATATAACAATACTATTAGACATTAAATAGTGAGTCAGTGATGTTATTTCTATGTGTTTATTGCATTATTAGTCACTGTACGTGTGTGACACACAGATAATATCCCGGCACACAGTGATATAACAATACTATTAGACATTAAATAGTGAGTCAGTGACGTTATTTCTATGTGTTTATTGCATTATTAGTCACTGTACATTTGTGACACACAGATAATATCCCGGCACACAGCTGATATAACAATACTATTAGACATTAAATAGTGAGTCAGTGATGTTATTTCTATGTGTTTATTGCATTATTAGTCACTGTACATTTGTGACACACAGATAATATCCCGGCACACAGCTGATATAACAATACTATTAGACATTAAATAGTGAGTGAGTAAAGTTATTTCTATGTGTTTATTGCATTATTAGTTACTGTACGTCTGTGACACACAGATAATATCCTGGCACACAGCTGATATAACAATACTATTAGACATTAAATAGTGAGTCAGTGAACTTATTTCTATGTGTTTATTGCATTATTAGTCACTGTACTTTTGTGACACACAGATAATAACCCGGCACACAGCTGATATAACAATACTATTAGACATTAAATAGTGAGTCAGTGATGTTATTTCTATGTGTTTATTGCATTATAAGTCACTGTACATTTGTGACACACAGATAATATCCCGGCACACAGCTGATATAACAATACTATTAGACATTAAATAGTGAGTCAGTGATGTTATTTCTATGTGTTTATTGCATTATTAGTCACTGTATGTCTGTGACACACAGATAATATCCCAGCACACAGCTGATATAACAATACTATTAGACATTAAATAGTGAGTCAGTGACGTTATTTCTATGTGTTTATTGCATTATTAGTCACTGTACGTCTGTGACACACAGATAATATCCCGGCACACAGCTGATATAACAATACTATTAGACATTAAATAGTGAGTCAGTGAGCTTATTTCTATGTGTTTATTGCATTATTAGTCACTGTACGTCTGTGACACACAGATAATATCCCGGCACACAGCTGATATAACAATACTATTAGACATTAAACAGTGAGTCACTGAACTTATTTCTATGTGTTTATTGCATTATTAGTCACTGTACATTTGTGACACACAGATAATATCCCAGCACACAGCTGATATAACAATACTATTAGACATTAAATAGTGAGTCAGTAAAGTTATTTCTATGTGTTTATTGCATTATTAGTCACTGTACGTTTGTGACACACAGATAATATTGCGGCACACAGCTGATATAACAATACTATTAGACATTAAATAGTGAGTCACTGAACTTATTTCTATGTGTTTATTGCATTATTAGTCACTGTACATTTGTGACACACAGATAATATCCCGGCACACAGCTGATATAACAATACTATTAGACATTAAATAGTGAGTCACTGAACTTATTTCTATGTGTTTATTGCATTATAAGTCACTGTACGTCTGTGACACACAGATAATATCCCGGCACACAGCTGATATAACAATACTTTTAGACATTAAACAGTGAGTCACTGAACTTATTTCTATGTGTTTATTGCATTATTAGTCACTGTACGTCTGTGACACACAGATAATATCCCAGCACACAGCTAATATAACAATACTATTAGAAATTAAATAGTGAGTCAGTGATGTTATTTCTATGTGTTTATTGCATTATTAGTCACTGTACGTTTGTGACACACAGATAATATCCCAGCACACAGCTGATATAACAATACTATTAGACATTAAATAGTGAGTCAGTGAGCTTATTTCTATGTGTTTATTGCATTATTAGTCACTGTACGTTTGTGACACACAGATAATATCCCAGCACACAGCTAATATAACAATACTATTAGACATTAAATAGTGAGTCGGTGAACTTATTTCTATGTGTTTATTGCATTATTAGTCACTGTACGTCTGTGACACACAGATAATATCCCAGCACACAGCTGATATAACAATACTATTAGACATTAAATAGTGAGTCAGTGATGTTATTTCTATGTGTTTATTGCATTATTAGTCACTGTACATTTGTGACACACAGATAACATCCCGGCACACAGCTGATATAACAATACTATTAGACATTAAATAGTGAGTCAGTGATGTTATTTCTATGTGTTTATTGCATTATTAGTCACTGTACATTTGTGACACACAGATAACATCCCGGCACACAGCTGATATAACAATACTATTAGACATTAAATAGTGAGTCAGTGATGTTATTTCTATGTGTTTATTGCATTATTAGTCACTGTACATTTGTGACCCACAGATAATATCCCGGCACACAGCTGATATAGCAATACTATTAGACATTAAATAGTGAGTCAGTGACGTTATTTCTATGTGTTTATTGCATTATTAGTCACTGTACGTGTGTGACACACAGATAACATCCCGGCACACAGCTGATATAACAATACTATTAGACATTAAATAGTGAGTCAGTGAAGTTATTTCTATGTGTTTATTGCATTATTAGTCACTGTACGTCTGTGACACACAGATAATATCCCAGCACACAGCTAATATAACAATACTATTAGACATTAAATAGTGAGTCAGTGAAGTTATTTCTATGTGTTTATTGCATTATTAGTCACTGTATGTTTGTGACACACAGATAATATCCCGGCACACAGCTGATATAACAGTATTAGACATTAAATAGTGAGTCAGTGAGCCTATTTCTATGTGTTTATTGCATTATTAGTCACTGTACGTCTGTGACACACAGATAATATCCCGGCACACAGCTGATATAACAATACTATTAAACACTCAAAATTCTTATCCTGACCTACAAAGCCCTTACCAATGCAGCTCCCCTACCTGTCCTCACTCATCAACAAATATACTCCAACCCACCCCCTAAGATCCAACAATGATCTACCATCACCTCCTCCCATGCTAGGCTACAGGACTTCTCTTGTGCAGCACCAACCATCTGGAACGCATTTCCTAAAGCGGTCAGACTTTCCCCTAACATTTCCTCCTTTAAATGCTCCTTAAAGACCTTTCTGTTCATGGAAGCCTATCTCCAAATCAGTAACAAATGAATTCCACTTGCCTAATTGCTGCCCTCATTTAACTCCACACTAACATCATCCTCACCTTTGCAGTCCCCACCTCCTGTTTCTCACCCTCCTACCCATCTAGATTGTAAGTTCCCACGGGAACAGGGCACTTAATTCCCCCTGTATTTGTTTGTTAAACTTTGTCTGGTGTCTTTCATATTGTATTGTACTTTACTTTTATCTCTGTACCATGGGCAGCGCTGCAGAATCTGTTGGTGCTTTATAAATAAAGAATAATAATAAATAATAACACTCTATTCTTATAAAGACTCCTTTATTCTGTAAATGTAATTATTTCCTCCCTTATGTAAATCAAATGTACAACTTATAACAATGGCATATTAATAAAGAACACTGGAGGTGCTTTGGTGGTGACTGGTTGTATAAACTGGTCAGTATAAGGACAGACTTGTATATTCCTGTGTCACGTTTGGATTCTATCACATTTATATGAGCGAAATTAAGGTGCACATAAATAGAGGCACACAGGACAGCAGGAGATCACTTCCAATCTGAGGCTTTTATAACTGGGATTTATCTTCATCCGCTTATCCAGGGTTGGGAGGCGGGGCAGCAGTTCTAGCATGCAACCCCAAACTTCCCTTTCCCTGGCCACATTAACCAGCTCCAACTGGGGAATCCCGAGGTGTTCCCAGGCCAGTGTGGAGATATAATCCCTCCACCTAGTCCTAGTTCTAAACTGGGCTTTAGTAAGTGTTATTAACAATAACATCCTTTTTGATGCTTCTATTTAGAGAGTTTGTCCTCTTTAGGATAATTCTAATAAGGTTTGTACACTGTGTATATAAAATGTATTTGTGTGTAAATATTTGGTGTTTTGTGATACCTGTTATTAATGAAAACATTTTTTCCACTTTCTAAACATGTGAAAGGGTTCTTCCCTTGTGAATCCTTTCATGTTTTCTCAGAGTACCCTTTTCTGTAAAACTTTTCCCACACTCTGTACATGTGAAACGTTTTTCTCCTGTGTGAATCCTTTCATGAGTTTTCAGACTATCCATTCGTGTAAAACATTTTCCACACTCTGTACATGTGAAAGGCTTTTCTCCAGTGTGAATCCTTTCATGACTTTTCAGACTATTAATTTGTGTAAAACTTTTACCACACTCTGTACATGTGAAAGGCTTTTCTCCTGTGTGACTCCTTTCATGAGTTTTTAGATTACTCTTTTCTATAAAACTTTTTCCACACTCTGTACATGTGAAAGGCTTTTCTCCGGTGTGAATCCTTTCATGAATTTTCAGACTATGAATTTGTTTAAAACTTTTACCACACTCTGTACATATGAAAGGCTTTTCCCCTGTGTGAATCATTTCATGAGTTTTCAGATGATACATTCGCGTAAAACTTTTTCCACACTCTGTACATGTAAAAGCCTTTTCTCCTGTGTGAATCCTTCCATGAATTTTCAGATTACTCTTTTCTGTAAAACTTTTTCCACACTCTATACATGTGAAAGGCTTTTCTCTGGTGTGAATCCTTTCATGAGTTTTCAGACAATTCATTTGTGTAAAACTGTTTCCACACTCTGTACACGTGAAAGGCTTTTCTTCTGAGTGAATCCTTTCATGAGTTTTCAGATGATCCATTTGTGTAAAACATTTGCCGCACTCAGTACATGTGTGTGGTTTCTCACCTGTGTGAATTTTGTGGTGATCTAGTAGAAGAGACTTCCATCTAAAGCTTTTCTTGCATTCTGTAGATTTGAAAGGTGTCTTCTTTATATGAATCATTTGGCTAGATTGTAGACGTTTCCCTTCTTTACTATGTTTTGAAAACTCAGTAAATATGTGTGGTTTATCCTCTGGGATATTAACTTCACTAGATAAGTCATAAATGTTGTCCTCTTGTTTGATGACTAAATTACTCTCTGTACATAATGATTGCTGGCCAGTTCCTGCCAATACACTATTGTATTTTAATATCTTTTGTGATATCCCCAATGTTTGTGAATAGTCATTGTTGTCTAAGACTATTGGAGTTTGTGGTGTCATTCTGATGCTTCCTGTAGTGAAGGATGGATATGAACGATTCAAGTGTTTGTCTTCAAAAAATGAAATGGAATAAAGAAAAATAAAGAATGTTTATGCTTTATAATATAATCCATCTTAATAAAAAATCATATTCTTTTATACTCAACAAAATATCCTAAATGTTGTGTTTATTTTTAAATTTATTTATCTGTAAATCACAAATAAAAAAAGGATTACATAGAATGTAAACATTACTACATTATAGTAAACTAAATTTCTGAGTTGTGGGTGTTTCACACATGGGAACAAGGAAGGTATAAGTGTAGTTATGGATGTTCCATGAGCGAGGTCAGGGCAGGGGAAGATGGAGTTGCAGGTGTTCTGAGTAATGAACTAGGTCTGGGGTGAGGTTAGGCAGTTGTTGGACATGATCTGTCTAAAATGATAGAGGGGGAGTAGTATTTTTTACACTCCTCCTCAGCCCAATGGATGTTGCTCCATGTTTATAACTGTCACTGACACACATGTTCTTAAAGATGCAGATATAAATATAATAGTTTATATTTGTTTAATGAGTGATCTATTCTATTTTCCCAGTAATTAAAGTCAGCATAATATCTATTTTACTCACCTAACACATATGAGTTCATGCTGATAACAGGCTCCAATGTCTGTGATCAGGAAGAAGGTTCCCTTATTCACTCCAGTTACATTAACCAGATATCTCTCAGTGCTCTAGCCGTGTCTGTAAAATGTATATTAAATGGTTTAAAGGGATAATAATAAATAATGGTTCTGATTAACTGTACGTATGGTATAATTAAAGGCACACATAACAATTCATGTGATACAGATCAGCTGATTAGATTATTATATATGTGATGTTGATTCAGCACAAGCATTTAGTACAGTTAGCTCTGTGAGTGTTATAATTGCCCCTTAAATATGAATCTTTCCAGATCTATACAACATAATGGTAGAAAATCTATTTAACTTTACAAATATATTATAATCTTTGTTTTCTAGCATTTATATGAAACAATATTTTCTCCTGCAAGAAATGTTAAAAATCAGTTGTTTAAATATAAGTTAAATTGGATACTGCAGTATTGGTATTGTACTTCCTACTAATTCTCACTGTCAGACATTTTGTCATGTGCTCCACCCCTAGTGTTTAACTTCTCTTAGTCAATACTGAGTTGTCTTAAATCACACTGCAAGGGGTTGTGGGAAAGATAGGCCCTAACGTTTAATTTTAATTGTTTTCTTGGATAGAGTTAAGAAAAGTAAGAATTGATATTTACATAGAGTGATAATATAATGAGATATTTTTCTTTTGGCAAATTCATTCCATTTAAAAGGACCATAAAACATAGAATTACAAAGCTACAGATGCATAACAAAAATACAATGCAATAAAACTTACTATGAATTTTAAAAGAGCAATAGGTTGTTTTCTGATATATGTAGTTCTGCACCTGTACCATGTGACAGCTATCAGCCAATAACAGACTCATATTTTTATATAATGTGAACTCCTGCATATGCTAAGTAGGAGCCACTGCCTCAACTCATTTAAAAGGCTGTGTACAATTTAATAATGAAAATAAATTACAAACAGCAAACAGTTATTTTACATAAAAACTAAAGCTAAAGGTGAAATTTACCATACACTTTATACTATTTTATACACCGGTAAAACAAGTCATTAGAAACACATTAAAGGGACAGCAAAGTCACAATTAAACTTTTATGATTCAAATTTAAACAACTTTCCAATTTCCTTCTATTATCAAATCTGCTTTATTCCCTTTATTCCCTTTGTGGGGACCTTTTTGACAAAGCATATAATGCACTAGGGTGCGCTAGCTGCTGATTAGTGGCACATACAAGCCTCTTGCCATTGGCTCACTTTATGTTCTCAGCTAGCTCCCAGTAGTGCATTGCTGCTGCTTCAATAAAGGATATCTAGAGAATGAAGCAAATATCACAACAGAAGTCAGTTGGAAAGTGTTGAAAATTGCATGTTCTATTTAAATAATGAAAAACATTTAGGGTTTCTTGTTATTTCAAGGGAAAACCAAATGTACAGGACACTGTCCCTTTAAGTCTGTGATCATGTGACATAAACAGCAGCAGCTGAAGGTGCAGAATACACTTACTAAGGTCTTTACTAACAACAAGAATCAGTCACAGATCAGTGGGATAAACGTTCTGATGATAAACAGGTGCAGCTAATAGAAATAAGAAATGAATTATAAAATAACCCCATTAGAAATAAAATATTATGCAGATCACAAGATATTTATGATTAGATCAGTAAATGTGATGAGACTGATACAACAGGGCCATAAGCTGTGGCCCTCTCTGCATTGGACAGTGGTGGGACCGATCGTTGGTGGGTGGGAGCGTAAAACGGGAGGCGGGTGGGCGGCCCATCGCTGTAGGAGGCAGGATTAGGGTGGTAGAGGGCGAACGCTCGGCCACTCTACTTTTGAAAAAAAAAGAGAATCCAGCTGCATGATTGAGGGGGAAGGAGGGACCATGAGGGGATAATATGTGGGGTAATTTGAGAAAAAAAGGGATCTGGGGGGGGGGGTTGGGTATGGGGGGGCAGCTACACTACAGAAATATGAGTATTATTAAAAAAAAAAAAAATCACCTATTTTGCTGCAAACTGGGTACTGGCAGACAGCTGCTAGTATCTAAGATGGCTGCTAATAGGTAGAGGGGGAGGGATAGAGAGCTGTTTGGGGGGATCAGGGAGGAAAGGGGGGATACTACCCTGCAGAAAATATAAAATAAAAAAAACTTTAATTTTTCTACTGGCAGACTTTCTGTCAGTTCTTAAGATGGGGTGAACTTTGGGGGGTGGGGGAGGAAAGAGAGCTGTTTGAGAGGGGTCGGGGAAGGATCAGGGGTGGGGTGTGTCAGGTGGGAGGCTGATCTCTACACTAAAGCTAAAATTACTGCTGGGCATAATACAAGTATGGTGCGCAGCAGCATTTAGCGGCCTTCTAATTACCTAAAAGCAATGCCAAAACCATATATGTCTGCTATTTCTAAGCAAAGAGATCTCAGAGAAGCATTTACAACCATTTGTCCCATGATTGCACAAGCTGATTGTAAATAATTTCAGTGAGAAACCTAAAATTGTGAAAAAATTTAAAAATGGTTTTATTTGATCGCATTTGGCGGTGTAATGGTAGCATGAAATATACCAGAATGGACCTAGATCAATACTTTGGGTTGTCTATTTAAAAAAATATATACTTTTGATAAGTAAATATAAAAAGGGCTCTATTTCTGTTTAGCTGTAGTGATGGCAAAACTGCTAAAAATGCTCTGCTCTTTTGGGAAAGTTTTTGTCTGAAATGCCCAGCCCTTAAGGGGTTAAATTAGCCTATTTAAATTGAAGAACTAAACAATAAATTCATTAACACAGCATAAAAAATATAAAAAAAAAACAATTAAATAAGAACAATTGATTTTTTTAAATTCAACTCAGTTTCTTATATGAAGTAAAATATGTTATCTTTATCACAACAAAATACAGAACAATATTTTCTTATCATTATATAAAACACAACAGTGTGAGGCTGATAATAAAGATTTATGTTAGGGTTTGCATATTACCATTTAGCAGAAGCTCTGTAAGTATGAAGTCTCTCTGGTTCCTCCTGTGATATCACTGAGTGTTACACTGATATTTATACTAATGTGGGAGGGTCACCTTTCTCTGTGTGACTCACATGAGTACAACTTGTCAGCTGGGAGACAATGAGAGTGTCACACCTGGACTTTTGTTTTCATATAGATGTCTATTGTCCCCTCTGGTGTCACATGAATACAGAGTCCCTGCCTCCCCCTCAGGGTGTGATTATCATATGGATAAGTAAGGAGGAAACAAACTGTTTATTTAAATGTAAGAGATTTTTCTGTTGTATTCTAAAATATCTCAGGATACAGCATTATATAATGTTTTTATTGATGGAAATTGTTATTTTAGCATTATTTAGTTGCAAACAGACATATAATATTAACATGTTATTATATACATATGTGATACAGAGTGGAGGACTTCCTGTGGGGGGTGGAGCATTGCATGTCAGTTGCTCCTCAACGGCTGTATGAGAGTGTGCAGCGTGTAAGATCCGGGTCCCCACGCCATTTGCCCCATGACCCAAGTTGTTTTCTGGGCTTGTTTTGGGCCCGGTGGTACAAGTTGTTCCGGTGTGAGAATACCTCATCAGCTTGCGGCAGAATCCACAATGTGTAAATATTTCATTAACTTTTAGCAAGCTCAGCTTCTACTGGTTTCATCTAAATCTACCAACACAGAGGTGAAAAAGTTTCTGGAATGTTTTTTGCTCGCAGGAGGAAGCAGCATACTGAATACAAGGTCAAAGTGCTGTTCTGGTCCGGTTCCACCCAAGTCAAGTGTCGCTTGCAGGTAAGAGCATTGGGGTGGCGACAGAAGTCGTACCCTGAGCCCTAGCCTCGCAGTTGAAGATTCATGGTGGTTATTTATTCCGCAAAATACATTATCATAGACACTTTGCACCTAGAGACCTTTCTCTTATCCTCTTGGTTTGTTAACACTTCGAAATAGATAAAAGGGGATTCTGTACTGCTGAGCTTTTTGGGACTTTGTAACCCTGCTTTGTAGCGGATTGCTGAACATAACATAAATTATATTGCCTGACGTGTCTGGCTGTATTGGATCCAGGAAGATTATACTACTATGAACCAAGTGTGCTGTTATGCCCAGTACCCATATAATGCGTAGTATAGCTCTGAGAGACGGTAATGCCAACATTCCAATGAAAGTCTCATTGAGACAGGTAATTGAATACAGAGAGCATTGACGAGGCGTGCCTATAATTCTACAGATACAAGAACGCTTTGTTGAACACGTTTATGAACTGGTCCATATTTGCCCTAGGCCTCATTCTCTAGCGTGTGCGATTTTGTGTTGTTGAATTATGCTCTGAAGACTAATACATGTTAGAACAACGATTTCCTGAGACCTGTCTGTTTTAATATCATATGAAGGGCGCTCATGTAAATATAGGCAATCCTTAATATTATAAAAGGGCTTATTGAAACGCTTACAATTTATCAAATGCACCTTGGTTTTATCTTACATTACTAAATTGCAGAACGCTCTTTGGAGCTCTAGTTGATGTGTATTTTCTTATTACAGGTTGGACTTTCAAGATTTTATGACTGTAGCAGCTTAATGTTTACATGATCTGTGATTATTCTCTGCTTTGTCTCCTCATTTAAGCTGAGGCATTATTCTTTAAAGTTTTTTTTATTAAAAAAAAAAAAAAGAAGGGAAGAAAGGGAAAAGAAAAAAAAAAAGCTACACATTTTGAGAGATTAGGGTTGTTATCTTGATGTCATTGCAATAAGACAAGTTAGATTTTATATGCTTTATTTAAATTGACAATGGCTATATTGGATGTATAGTGAGTCATAGGTTGATATTTTGTTTATGCCTGAGTCTCTCTGCAATTGTTAAGTAGGCAAGGCTGTTATATTATCTAATCTGTATACTGGGAGACCGTCATCTCCACTTACAAGGTTTTCTTGGTGTAGATTAATAACTGCCATTTAGGAAGGCTTATTATAAGACACACAGCCAATACACATGTTTTATTAAAATACTTAGGCCTAGATTTGGAGTTTGGCTGTAAAAGGGCTGTTAACGCTCCGCAGGCTTTTTTCCGGCCGCACCATAAATTTAACTCTGGTATCGAGAGTTCAAACAAATGCTGCGTTAGGCTCCAAAAAAGAGCGTAGAGCATTTTTACCGCAAATGCAACTCTCGATACCAGAGTTGCTTACGGACGCGGCCGGCCTCAAAAACGTGCTCGTGCACGATTCTCCCATAGGAAACAATGGGGCTGTTTGAGCTGAAAAAAAACCTAACACCTGCAAAAAAGCAGCGTTCAGCTCCTAACGCAGCCCCATTGTTTCCTATGGGGAAACACTTCCTACGTCTGCACCTAACACTCTAACATGTACCCCGAGTCTAAACACCCCTAACCTTACACTTATTAACCCCTAATCTGCCGCCCCCCGCTATCGCTGACCCCTGCATATTTTTTTAACCCCTAATCTGCCGCTCCGTAAACCGCCGCAACCTACGTTATCCCTATGTACCCCTAATCTGCTGCCCTAACATCGCCGACCCCTATATTATATTTATTAACCCCTAATCTGCCCCCCTCAACATCGCCGACACCTGCCTACACTTATTAACCCCTAATCTGCCGAGCGGACCTGAGCGCTACTATAATAAAGTTATTAACCCCTAATCTGCCTCACTAACCCTATAATAAATAGTATTAACCCCCTAATCTGCCCTCCCTAACATCGCCGACACCTACCTTCAATTATTAACCCCTAATCTTCCGAGCGGAGCTCACCGTTATTCTAATAAATGGATTAACCCCTAACGCTAAGTCTAACCCTAACACTAACACCCCCCTAACTTAAATATAATTTACATCTAACGAAATAAATTAACTCTTATTAAATAAATGATTCCTATTTAAAGCTAAATACTTACCTGTAAAATAAATCCTAATATAGCTACAATATAAATTATAATTACATTGTAGCTATTTTAGGATTAATATTTATTTTACAGGCAACTTTGTAATTATTTTAACCAGGTACAATAGCTATTAAATAGTTAAGAACTATTTAATAGTTACCTAGTTAAAATAATAACAAATTTACCTGTAAAATAAATCCTAACCTAAGTTATAATTAAACCTAACACTACCCTATCAATAAAATAATTAAATAAACTACCTACAATTACCTACAATAAAACCTAACACTACACAATCAATAAATTAATTAAACACAATTGCTACAAATAAATACAATTAAATAAACTAGCTAAAGTACAAAAAATAAAAAAGAACTAAGTTACAAAAAATAAAAAAATATTTACAAACATAAGAAAAATATTACAACAATTTTAAACTAATTACACCTACTCTAAGCCCCCTAATAAAATAACAAAGCCCCCCAAAATAAAAAATTCCCTACCCTATTCTAAATTAAAAAAGTTACAAGCTCTTTTACCTTACCAGCCCTGAACAGGGCCCTTTGCGGGGCATGCCCCAAGAATTTCAGCTCTTTTGCCTGTAAAAGAATAAATACAATACCCCCCCCCCAACATTACAACCCACCACCCACATACCCCTAATCTAACCCAAACCCCCCTTAAATAAACCTAACACTAAGCCCCTGAAGATCTTCCTACCTTGTCTTCACCATCCAGGTATCACCGATCCGTCCTGGCTCCAACATCTTCATCCAACCCAAGCGGGGGTTGGCGATCCATAATCCGGTGCTGAAGAGGTCCAGAAGAGGCTCCAAAGTCTTCCTCCTATTCCGGCAAGAAGAGGACATCCGGACCGGCAAACATCTTCTCCAAGCGGCATCTTCAATCTTCTTCCATCCGGTGCGGAGCGGGTCCATCTTGAAGCAGGCGACGCGGATCCATCCTCTTCTTCCGTTGTCTCCCGACTAATGACGGTTCCTTTAAGGGACGTCATCCAAGATGGCGTCCCTCGAATTCCGATTGGCTGATAGGATTCTATCAGCCAATCGTAATTAAGGTAGGAATTTTCTGATTGGCTGATGGAATCAGCCAATCAGAATCAAGTTCAATCCGATTGGCTGATCCAATCAGCCTATCAGATTGAGCTCGCATTCTATTGGCTGTTCCGATCAGCCAATAGAATGCGAGCTCAATCTGATTGGCTGATTGGATCAGCCAATCGGATTGAACTTGATTCTGATTGGCTGATTCCATCAGCCAATCAGAAAATTCCTACCTTAATTCCGATTGGCTGATAGAATCCTATCAGCCAATCGGAATTCGAGGGACGCCATCTTGGATGACGTCCCTTAAAGGAACCGTCATTAGTCGGGAGACAACGGAAGAAGAGGATGGATCCGCATCGCCTGCTTCAAGATGGACCCGCTCCGCACCGGATGGAAGAAGATCGAAGATGCCGCTTGGAGAAGATGTTTGCCGGTCCGGATGTCCTCTTCTTGCCGGATAGGAGGAAGACTTTGGAGCCTCTTCTGGACCTCTTCAGCACCGGATTATGGATCGCCAACCCCCGCTTGGGTTGGATGAAGATGTTGGAGCCAGGACGGATCGGTGATACCTGGATGGTGAAGACAAGGTAGGAAGATCTTCAGGGGCTTAGTGTTAGGTTTATTTAAGGGGGGTTTTGGGTTAGATTAGGGGTATGTGGGTGGTGGGTTGTAATGTTGGGGGGGTATTGTATTTATTCTTTTACAGGGAAAAGAGCTGAAATTCTTGGGGCATGCCCCGCAAAGGGCCCTGTTCAGGGCTGGTAAGGTAAAAGAGCTTGTAACTTTTTTAATTTAGAATAGGGTAGGGAATTTTTTATTTTGGGGGGCTTTGTTATTTTATTAGGGGGCTTAGAGTAGGTGTAATTAGTTTAAAATTGTTGTAATATTTTTCTTATGTTTGTAAATATTTTTTTATTTTTTGTAACTTAGTTCTTTTTTATTTTTTGTACTTTAGCTAGTTTATTTAATTGTATTTATTTGTAGCAATTGTGTTTAATTAATTTATTGATAGTGTAGTGTTAGGTTAATTGTAGGTAATTGTATGTAGTTTATTTAATTATTTTATTGATAGGGTAGTGTTAGGTTTAATTATAACTTAGGTTAGGATTTATTTTACAGGTAAATTTGTTATTATTTTAACTAGGTAACTATTAAATAGTTCTTAACTATTTAATAGCTATTGTACCTGGTTAAAATAATTACAAAGTTGCCTGTAAAATAAATATTAATCCTAAAATAGCTACAATGTAATTATAATTTATATTGTAGCTATATTAGGATTTATTTTACAGGTAAGTATTTAACTTTAAATAGGAATAATTTATTTAATAAGAGTTAATTAATTTCGTTAGATTAAAATTATATTTAATTTAGGGGGGTGTTAGTGTTAGGGTTAGACTTAGCTTTAGGGGTTAATACATTTATTAGAATAGCGGTGAGCTCCGGTCGTCAGATTAGGGGTTAATAATTGAAGGTAGGTGTCGGCGATGTTAGGGAGGGCAGATTAGGGGTTAATACTATTTATTATAGGGTTAGTGAGGCGGGTTAGGGGTTAATAACTTTATTATAGTAGCGCTCAGGTCCGCTCGGCAGATTAGGGGTTAATAAGTGTAGGCAGGTGTCGGCGACGTTGAGGGGGGCAGATTAGGGGTTAATAAATATAATATAGGGGTCGGCGGTGTTAGGGGTAGCAGATTAGGGGTACATAAGGATAACGTAGGTGGCGGCGCTTTGCGGTCGGAAGATTAGGGGTTAATTATTTTAAGTAGCTGGCGGCGATGTTGTGGGGGGCAGGTTAGGGGTTAATAAATATAATATAGGGGTCGGCGGGGTTAGGGGCAGCAGATTAGGGGTACATAAGTATAACGTAGGTGGCGGTCGGCAGATTAGGGGTTAAAAATTTTAATCGAGTGGCGGCGATGTGGGGGGAGCTCGGTTTAGGGGTACATAGGTAGTTTATGGGTGTTAGTGTACTTTAGGGTACAGTAGTTAAGAGCTTTATGAACCGGCGTTAGCCAGAAAGCTCTTAACTCCTGCTATTTTCAGGCGGCTGGAGTTTTGTCGTTAGAGCTCTAACGCTCACTTCAGAAACGACTCTAAATACCGGCGTTAGAAAGATCCCATTGAAAAGATAGGATACGCAAATGGCGTAGGGGGATCTGCGGTATGGAAAAGTCGCGGCTGAAAAGTGAGCGTTAGACCCTTTAATCACTGACTCCAAATACCGGCGGTAGCCTAAAACCAGCGTTAGGAGCCTCTAACGCTGGTTTTGACGGCTACCGCCGAACTCCAAATCTAGGCCTTAATGTTTAGGCTGTGAGTCAAAGTCCAACATAATCTATATGTTTGAACCACCTGTTTAATATAGAAGATATAAAACTGTCATACTAGTAGGGTGTGTTGAGTCTCTATTAATAGTTTTATACTATGTTGTAAACTATTGTACTGGGGGTTTCCCTGTTATTTTTCATCTTTTTCATAGATTCCTTTCTAAACTTATAAGCATAGGTATACAACACAAACATGTTTATCTACTGTGTGTATGCATTGAATAAGATCGCTATATTGTTAACATGTAATCATATATAGTTATTGCCTCCATGGTAGTTTCATTTTTGTGGCTCCTTTGATATGATCCTACTATGTGTTTAACTTAAATTGCATTTTTGTATTCACTACTATCTAGACATCTTTTTAGCAGCCAAATTTTGAGAATATGTATATATACCCTCAGTCTGCTATGCATTACTCCTAGCCTGCCATTAATTTGCTCACTTTATATTCATATTTATATATTTATTGAATCCATTGCTCAGCTTTAATTAATAAGAATATAGCTGTTCATAGTTGTTTAATACATATTTTTTCATTCATGGTTTATCCAGATCTGTTTCAAAGTTTATACATACATAGTTTAGTCAGCCAAATAGTATTAAGGTTTAACCGTTTTTGCAACCGTACTCATTGGCTACACTATTATTCTGGCTATATGTATGCATATGTAAATTTTTTTACACCTGCTTCTGTTTCTGCTGTTTTTAACCACTCCCAAAGGGAGGTACTCCTGTGCATAAAAAGGTGCTCAGGTGAGACTAATTGTACATCTAGGATTACGGCTATCCACGCCGAAACCGGTCAGATGTGTTTTTGCAGGTTTTATGTATAAGTCTTACTAACTTGAATAAAAGCTACGTTTTATTATCCTTTTTTCACTGGAACTTTTATTCATCATTTGCATCCTACCTTTTATGTGCTGGGTTCTTTTTTTCTTGTTTCATTACATAAGGAAATCCGGGATTCCTTCCTTTCCTAGCACTACAGGATTGTTTGGGAGCTCAGGATGCCTGACACGTCACTACTTGCTTGGGAGGCATTGGACTGTTAGTGAGGAGCCGCGCAGAGTGAGTATATGAATAATTATTGTGACTCCAGCCAATTATGAACTGCTTACACCGGACTACACCCACACAAGAGAAGAGGCACTGAAATCATACGGTAACGTTTAACACAGCAATTTCTCATGCATTCTTTTGAATTATTGACAACATTGTGTTTAAGGCTGTGAATTACCTGCAGACTGTGCTTTTTGCTGACAGCTGACTTTGGATACATCATGCAGCAACTTTAGCTGATACAGCCTGGATATTTAAAGCGGTATACACGCAATCATATAAGTCACTGAAGTGTGGCTATTATCACTTTCATGCATGTTGTGTCTCCATTGTGACTTGCAATATCATCCTTACTTCAGAGTTTTACCGTATTAGGACCAGTGTGCCATTATTATTGTGTGGGACATAACAGTTTTATTTTATTTTGGCTTGGTAGTTGAAATCCTGAATGAACAGTGTTTATTTCTCATACACTCCCTGCCAGTTGTGCATGGTAACAGCTCTCCCTAGTCTTTCTGTTTCACTCTGTGAACTGTTTTTTCTTATTTTGTTACACATTTAGTTGTATATAATAATCACATTCACGTTCATTCCCTTAGAGATTTCTCATTTTCTGGGCTAAAGTGTGTTTTCACTTCACTATTGTTCACTAAAGTCTATGGATAAATTTCTCACGCAAGCGAAACTAAATTTGCCCACAATGCCTGCTAAAGCAAAAGACAAAAAATCTAAAACTAATGATACAATTACTGATACTATCTTAGTTCACATATCCTCTAGAATGGATATGCAGTCCATATTTGTGCAAATATCTGATTTGTTTACACCTCAATTTGACTGTATCAAGAAAGGCTTATCTAGTATTTCCACTGATCTGGTTACTTTAACATCAGAAGTGAGGCAATTTGCCACTAGAATTTCTGAAGTGAAAAATAGAGTATCCGATCTGGAGGACATAGCTAACTCTCAAGAAACTATATTGCAGAAATAAGAGACACAAATTAACAATCTTCAGACTCGTTTAGATAACATGGAAGATCGTGCAAGACGTAATAATTTATGAATAATAGGCCTCCCAGAAAATCCTGAATTTGAAGACCTAATTAAAATCACTTCTATATTACTCCCTCAAACATTAGAGTTTCCTCCACAACAACTCCCCTTAGAGGTTGAAAGAGCTCATAGAGTAGGCTCCAAAAGAACTTTCTCGGATGGAACAATCAGAAATAGGATGTGCCTTGTAAAGTTTTTGAGATTTCAGGATAAAGTTGAACTATTAAGATTATTTAAAAAAACTGAATCTTGTACTCTAGGAAAGCATAAGATACTACCTTTCCAAGACTTTTCTAGTGAAACATCCTCTAAAAGGAAATGAATGGCCCCTTTTTGTACCCAGTTCATAAATAAGGGTTTGAAAGCATGGCTAGTCTATCCAGCCAAAATTGTTCTAGAAGATAATGGTAAGAAATTCATATTTAACACTGTCAAGGAGGTAAAAGATCATATTGAATCAAAAGGAATCCTGTAGGTATAGTTTTTCCATCAGTGTTATATCTCCTTGGCAATATAAGATATGTTAGTTGGTTTGCTCAATGGAAAGGTTTATCTTTAATAGATGAATGAGATTGTCAGTCGTTATAAGAGATTTCTGCCTCGCAGTTATTTTTAATGTTTTGTTAGAGTATTATGGTTTTTTTGTTTTTTTCCCCTCTCCCCCCTTCACACATAAATTATTACCAGGTCATTATTTTGCCATGAATAAACTTACAATCTTGTCCTGGAATGTTGGAGGAATCTCCTCCCCGGCTAAACGTAAACTCATTATTAAACATTTGACTAAAGATAAACCAGATATCGTCAGGAGACACATCTGACTGATTTAGAATCTGCGAAACTTAAGATTAAATGGGTAGGGAGGGTTGTTGCGGCTCATTCCATTAATAGAAAATGTGGTGTTGCAATATTATTTGATAAAAATGTAAAATATTCTATTATTAGTATAGATGTTGATCCAGAAGCACGGTTAATTTTTTGCAGGTAGTAACTAATGAGACAAAATATTTTTTATGTAATATTTATTGCCCAAATGAGGTCTCGTCTGAATTTGGGGAAAAAATTGGCGGGGATTTTAATTTAACACCATGCCCAATACTGGATAGGCTTTCGTGTAAAAATTGTGTCATAAGCTTAAATTGAGTGATATTTGGAGGATCAGGAATCCAGAGTCACAGATATTCACCTGTGAATCTAAAGCTTTTAAAACATTTTCTAGAATTGATCTGTTTTTAATTTCTGAATCTTTATCTATCCAAACGTTATCTACGGCCATTAGTGACATCTCTATTTCAGATCATGCTGTTATTTCTCTTATATTTCTGACTGCTAATAAAGATGAGAATAAATTGGCTAGATTCTTTTCCCCACGATTTTTGTGCAACAATGTTAAATTTTCTCTCTGGTTAAAACAGAGGTGGAAAGACTTTTGCAGCTTTAATATTGATTATTTTAATCAAATTGAAATTTTTGGGGAACCGCTAAAGCAGTAATTTGTGGCGAAATTAAAGCGTATATGAGTATTCTAAATAAAAAAAAACGTGCGGCAGAAACTCAACATACTAATCAAGTGAGGAATGCTTATAGAAAATATTTGAATAAGCAATCAAATATAAACTGGAATATATACATTGAAGCTAGAAAGGTACGAGATATATTCTTTAAACAAAAATCATTAGAACAGGATTCAAAAACCAATATGTATTTTAGGGGATTTCACGGATGTTCAGCAAACACCTTGTGCGTCTTACAAAAAATAGAAAGTAAATAAATTATATTCCAGCTATTCAAATAGGTAATATTAGATCACTGAAACAGAGGAGATTAGCAAAGGTTTTTTTTTATTTCTATCAACTACTTTACTCTGATGCAGCGAGCAATCTTACATAGCCAGGAGAAGCATCCAGATACCTCAGATTTCTGAGGAAGATTGTTTAACTCTGAATTCTCCGATCTTAGTGGAAGAAATTGATACAGCAGTAGATCATCTCAAACTTAATAAAGCTGCAGGGCCAGATGGACTTCCTGCAGAATTCTATAAGATATTATCGGAGGAATTGAAGATGCCACTCTGTAAACTATTTAATTTTTATTTTCATTCTAAAGACCCTATGTCTACATATTTCTCAGCAGCAAATATTTAGTTAATTTTGAAGAAAGTATAAAAAAATGGAAGATCCGGCTATTTATAGACCTATCTCTGTTTTAAATACGGACTATAAGATTTGAACTTCTATAATTTCCAAAAGGCTTGCTGTACTGCTTGAGAAAATTATCCATTGGGACCAGGTGGGATTTATGTTATCTAGAAATTCTATCAGACATATCCGGAGTGTGATTACATTTATAGACTATTGCTGGAATATGGAAAAAACTGATTTGTACAAAAATAAATTTACCCAGGATATAGCACTTCTCACTTTAGATTCCCAAAATGCCTTTGATTCTATCTCTTGGGATTATCTTTTTAAGGCTTTAATTTAGTTCGGATTTAAAAACAAATTTTTACAGTTTGTCCAGAAACTTTATAACTTTCCAATCTTTTTTTTTTTCCCCTACCTTTCTGTGTCTACCCCTTCTCTCTTGCCCATACCACACTGCACTACAATTACCTACACCACTCAATATACACATACTCAGGGATGTACCTGAAACCTCAGATTCAATCTTTATTCGTGGAATGTAGGGGGAATTCATTCCCCCCTCAAGAGGAAAACAATTCTAACCCTTTCTGCAGGAAACACACCTCTCAGACTTAGAACATGATAAATTAAAATCTGACTGGGTGGGGAGGATAGAGTATGCCTCATACAAATCAGCAAGTCGAGGAGTAGCTATACGTTTTGGAAAACAACTAGATTGTGAGATCACGAAGGTACATAAGGACCCCGAAGGGAGGTATATCATAGTACAAATTCGCATTTTAGGAAAAACACACACCCTGTGCAACATTTATGCCCCGAATCACAAAGACAAGAAGTTTTGGGACACTATAGTGACCACACTTATGCCCTACCTAGGTACTCATCTAATATTGGGGAGTGACTTTAACCTTGCACCCAATCCCCATTGTGATAGGCTAAGAGACCCCAGTCGCTGTACAGGTGGGAAACTGTCCAAAATATCGGATAATTTTGAGAAAAAAATATTCGCAAGGTTGAGGGACTCTCTAGATTTGACAGACATTTGGCGACAAATAAACCCTGATAGAAAGGATTACACATGCATCTCACAGGCAACCCCCTCTATGTCGCGTATTAACCTTTTCATGATCTCAAACTCCCTAATTACCCAGGTGATAGATGCAACAATTGGTGAGGTAGTTGTCTCTGACCATGCTCCCATAGCACTCTTTGTAAATGTAACCCTGCAGACCTGTAACAGGCATACTTTAAGATTCCCGAGGTATCTGATATCCTCTCAAGAGTTTCAGAACTATCTAGTACACTGTTGGGATGATTAAAGGATGAATAACGTCCAACATCTCGGTACACCGGAGCTATTCTGGACAGCGGCTAAAGCTGTTCTCGCAGGTAACATCATTGCTTATATGGCACGCAGGAAAAAACAATGCAGTGAAAAACTTGAGGGCTTGAGGGCAACCTTGTCAGAAGCCTATCGGAAATACTGCACTACACCCTCTAACCAGAATTATCGCAAATACATGGATGTTAAAACTGAACATGATGCATTGCTCGCACACCATGCCTCACAAGCGCTACTACGGTCTAGGGGCAAATATTATAGGTATGGAGACAAGTCGGGGAAACTCCTGGCAACACTAGTAAATATAACCACATCCTCTAATCACATTGCTGCAGTAAAAATGCATGGGAGGGTCGTGAGGGATCCCAAGTCAATAGCGAAAGCATTTGCATCATACTACTCCTCTCTATATACCAGTGATTGCTCCTTCTGGTAGTGAGGTGAGGGATCGTTTCTGGGACAACTTACCGTTCCCACAGATTTCGGACGCGCAGTTAGAAAAGCTGAATGCCCCTATAAATGAGGCAGAAATTGAAAGAACTATTATGTCCATGTCGCTGGGTAAAGCCTCTGGCCCTGATGGGCTACCTATTGAATTTTACCGCTTGCTCAAAACACAAGTGACGCCAGCCCTTACAGGGCTTTATACTAGTTATTTTGTAGATAGCAGGAAGCCTTCCTCTGCATTCTTGGCGGCCTATCTCTCCCTGATCCCAAAACCCGGGAAAGATACCCTACTACCCGAGTCCTACAGACCGATTTCCCTATTGAATTCGGACTACAAGATCCTCACCAAATTATTTGCGGAAAGGTTAAAATTTATTTTCCCTACCATCATACATGAAGATCAGACAGGCTTCATGCATGCGCGGTCCTCGGCGGTTAATGTGCGAAGGGTATTACAAATAGTGCAGCACTACTGGGATGGATTGCGAGATGGAGGAACGGTTGACAGGTCGGAGGCCTTCCTGCTATCTCTCAATGTGGAGAAGGCCTTCGACCGAGTGGAATGGGAGCACCTGTTTAATACCATGGCGAGGGCTAACCTCTCCGGCCCCTTCCTCACTCTTATTAAGAACTTATATAGTTCCCCGATGGCCAATATTTTAGTTAATAATATTTTCTCTCCCAATTTTCAGCTACACAGAGGCACCAGACAAGGGTGCCCGCTGTCACCCTTGCTCTTCAACATCGCCCTGGAGCCACTAGCTATCAAATTACGGCAGGAATTCCCTGGTGTTGATATAGAGGGCGCTCCCCAGCCCCTCGCGTTATACGCAGATGATATGCTCTTGTTCATGCAAGATCCACAGGTGCATCTCCCGTCTATTATGAAAAACTTTAATGAATTTGGGCAGTTTTCAGGCTACAGAGTCAATATACAGAAATCGGAGATCCTGTGGCTTCACAGGAAATCTGGCTCTATGGAAAAGTACCCTTTTAACATAGCAAAACATGATATTACGCACCTAGGTATCAGGATATCAGATAATCCCAATAAATTATATGCTAACAAACTGACTACCATATGTGCAAAACTGCAAGCCCAGATGAATGGGTGGGGATCCCTGCCTCTCTCGCTATCAGGAAGGGTTGGCCTACTCAAAATGGTAATTCTCCCCCGGTTACTATACCCATTACTTATGCTCCCCCTACTGTTAAACAAGTCAGACATTAAATTGCTGAACGCGGCAACGTCAAATTTTATCTGGAGGGGGAAAAAACGAGAATGTCGAGGGATAAATTAAGTGTGGGCTTCCGAAATGGAGATCTGGCTCTGCCAGACTACAGGCTCTACAATTGGGTGGCATTGATCCGCCTAGTGGTAGACTGGCAGATGGGCACGCATCATTTTTGTAGATCCACTCTTGAACAGGCAGTATTAAGTAATATATCTCTAGCATTTCTACTGCATATCCCGGATTTGAAGACAGTTAATACTCTGGGACTTAATGTCCTATTCAAAGACCCTTTGAAAGCCTGGCAACAGGCACACAAGTTTCTGGGAAAGTCATGTCAAGCCTCACGCTACCTGCCAATAGTTAAGAACCCGGACTTCCCGGCAGGATCTGAGACGCGACCTTTCCTAGTATGGGAGCAAAAGGGGATAATGTCACTTAAACACCTAATAGACCCCCTCTTAAAGACGGTTAAGACCTTTAGTACTATACAGAGGGAGCACGATCTACCTAAAAGTCACTTCTACGCTTTTCTGCAGGTGCGTCACTATGTGGGGGCATTGGTCAGAGACAACCCAGAATTTTGGGAGGGGTCCCCCTTCCGCCTCACCCAATCCTTATACCAATTAGGTAAATTTTCCCTTTCAGAAATCTACCAGACACTTTTGCACCAACGTGTGTGGGGACTGCAGAACAACTTACAGACGAGTTGGACGGGGGAGGGATTGGGGGAGGTCACATGGGAGACTATCAGGACGGGTATGGAAAGGGCAAGGAGGGCAACACTATCTGCAATGTACAGAGAAACTCAAGTCTGTTTTTTGCACAGGTCGTACTTCACACCCAGAATAATGGCTAAATGGATCCCCAACTGGCCTAATAAATGTGCCAAATGTGCAATGGAGAAACCGAATCTTCTACATTGTATTTGGGAATGTCCCTCTATTAAACAATTCTGGGGTAAAATGCAGTACTGGGTTAACCAGAAGCTGCAGATCCAGTTTACCGTATGCCCCGAGGCTGTAATTTTCCTGCACTGGGACACACAATACAAAGAGAATGATGCGGTACTGAGTTTAGTAATCTTGGAAGCAAGAAAATGCATACTAAAACGCTGGATAGCAAACACGAGTCCTTCCTTTAAGAGCTTTAAAAACCTGTTGCAATCTCAAATATTCACAGAACAAATGGATGCCAGGATGGACGTCCAAGACAGACTAGGTTCATTTCTGCGCAAATGGCGCAGGCTTATACTAACCTTTGAACTAGAAATACAGAGACTGATGCCATGCCATTTAAAGACTCAGTGACTCTTGCGGAAGCCACCTTAAGGGGGGAATGGGGACATCTGTTTGAGAACCAACAATAGTTATCAAGACCATATGCGGAGCTGTAGAACCCTGTATGCAAGGGAGACGCTACCCCCGCTCTACTCTCAGATCGCCTCATATGTCCCCAGCCCTGCACATTTCTCTCTCATCCTCTTCTCTCCCACACCCTTCCCCTTTTTTTTTTTTCCCCAGCTGTTGGGTCCCACGACCGACCACGTGACGAGAATAATAATTCCCACGCTGTTAGGATAGATAGGATAATTAGGTTAGTAGTAAGAAGTTCAAGCTGGTCAAGTATTAGACCAGAATTTTTGTTGGAAAAGAAGTAAATGTATGGAGGGGTTGTTGTATGCACGGAGGAAACAATACTAGACAGCAACACTGTCGGCGCAGACAAACTTTGTGGGAACCTATGTCTTATACATAAACCTTGTCTCAATCCTAGCTGTTCAATTATGCTTGATTGTTTGTATGTCTACTGTGATCTTTGTAATGGCTTATGACGTGTATATTAACTATCCTCCATAATAAAAATTATATTTTAAAAAAAAAAAAAATCTTAAGGTGAAATTTCCCATACACTTTATACTATTTTATACACCGGTAAAACAAGTCATTAGAAATACATTAAAGGGACAGAAAAGTCACAATTACACTTTTATGATTCAAATTTAAACAACTTCCCAATTTCCTTCTATTATCAAATCTGCTTTTTGCCTTTGGGGACTTTTGTGACAAAGCATATAATGCAGTAGGGTGCGCTAGCTGCTGATTAGTGGCACATACAAGCCTCTTGCCATTGGCTCAATTTATGTGCACAGCTAGCTCCCCGTAGTGCATTGCTGCTGCTTCAAAAAAGGATATCTAGAGAATTAAGCAAATATCATAATAGAAGTCAGTTGGAAAGTGTTAAAAATTGTATGTTCTATTTAAATAAAGAAAAACATTTAGGGTTTCTTGTTATTTCAAGGGAAAACCAAATGTACAGGACACTGTCCCTTTAAGTCTGTGATCATGTGACATAAACAGCAGCAGCTGAAGGTGCAGAATACACTTACTAAGGTCTTTACTAACAACAAGAATCAGTCACAGATCAGTGGGATAAACGTTCTGATGATAAACAGGTGCAGCTAATAGAAATATGAAATGTATTATAAAATAACCTCATTAGAAATAAAATAATATGCAGATCACAAGATATTTATGATTAGATCAGTATATGTGATGAGACTGATAAAACAGGGCCATAAGCTATGGCCCTCTCTGCATCGGACAGCGGTGGGACCGATCGTTGGTGGGTGGGAGCGTAAGACGGGAGGCGGGTGGGCGGCCCATCGCTGGAGGAGGCAGGATGAGGGCGGTAGAGGGTGAACGCTCGGCCCCTCTACTTTTGAAAAAAAAAAAGGAATCCAGCTGCATGATTGAGGGGGAACGAGGGGCCATGATGGGATCATATGTGGGGTAATTTTTGAAAAAAAGGGATCGGGGGGGGTTTGGGTATGGGGGGCAGCTACACTACAGAAATATGAGTATTATTTAAAAAAACAAAAACACCTAGGCCTAGATTTAGAGTTCGGCGTTAGCCGCGAAAACCAGCGTTAGAGGCCCCTAACGCGGGTTTTCTTACGGACCTCCGGTATTTAGAGTTTATTTACCGACACTCAAAAATCACCTAACGCTCAAATTTCTACCGACACCCTCAGACCCAGTAGTAAACATATACCGACAAAATAAACATCCACGAATCACAAAACAAATATTACACAAACTACACTTACACTCATACAAACACTACACTATTTTTATTTTTATGATTTAATAATTTTTCATCCAAATACAAAGGATCAAAGTTGCGAGATCTCGGGTGTTAGAAAAAAATTATACACAAATCCATTTTCCCATTGACTTACATTGACACACCGGGAAAAGACCCTCATATACCTACATCTAACTAATAACATTATCACAAACATACACTCATCGATGCATACAAACAATATACACCACATGACATACAAAAAAAATTGATTTATTACATAAAGAACACGATTTAGTTACTTTTTCACAAAAGCTCATGACGTCACTCACTTTACGAGGAAAACCAGTCTTAGAAAAAATAAATAAATTTTTTTAGAGCCTCCATTGACTTCTATTGGGAAGACGTGCTCGTGCACGCGAAACCCACATTTCCCTAACGCACGCAAATAGCGTAGACAGAAAAACTCCAAATACCAGCGCTAGAAAATACATGATTTTATGCGTTAGACACAGCTAGGATAAATAGGATCAACAAAATGACTATTTCCCTATGGTGGATTTATTGATTTTACAGTTTGAATATTCACAACACTATTAAATTGTTTCACACTTTTAGATTACATCAACTACAAATCAACATCACTACAGGGAGTGCAGAATTATTAGGCAAGTTGTATTTTTGAGGATTAATTTTATTATTGAACAACAACCATGTTCTCAATGAACCCAAAAAAACTCATTAATATCAAAGCTGAATAGTTTTGGAAGTAGTTTTTAGTTTGTTTTTAGTTATAGCTATTTTAGGGGGATATCTGTGTGTGCAGGTGACTATTACTGTGCATAATTATTAGGCAACTTAACAAAAAACAAATATATACCCATTTCAATTATTTATTTTTACCAGTCAAACCAATATAACATCTCAACATTCACAAATATACATTTCTGACATTCAAAAACAAAACAAAAACAAATCAGTGACCAATATAGCCACCTTTCTTTGCAAGGACACTCAAAAGCCTGCCATCCATGGATTCTGTCAGTGTTGTGATCTGTTCACCATCAACATTGCGTGCAGCAGCAACCACAGCCTCCCAGACACTGTTCAGAAGAGGTGTACTGTTTTCCCTCCTTGTAAATCTCACATTTGATGATGGACCACAGGTTCTCAATGGGTTCAGATCAAGTGAACAAGGAGGCCATGTCATTAGATTTTTCTTCTTTTATACCCTTTCTTGCCAGCCACGCTGTGGAGTACTTGGACGCGTGTGATGGAGCATTGTCCTGCATGAAAATCATGTTTTTCTTGAAGGATGCAGACTTCTTCCTGTACCACTGCTTGAAGAAGGTGTCTTCCAGAAACTGGCAGTAGGACTGGGAGTTGAGCTTGACTCCATCCTCAACCCGAAAAGGCCCCACAAGCTCATCTTTGTGATACCAGCCCAAACCAGTACTCCACCTCCACCTTGCTGGCGTCTGAGTCGTACTGGAGCTCTCTGCCCTTTACCAATCCAGCCCACGGGCCCGTCCATCTGGCCCATCAAGACTCACTCTCATTTCATCAGTCCATAAAACCTTAGAAAAATCAGTCTTGAGATATTTCTTGGCCCAGTCTTGACGTTTCAGCTTGTGTGTCTTGTTCAGTGGTGGTCGTCTTTCAGCCTTTCTTACCTTGGCCATGTCTCTGAGTATTGCACACCTTGTGCTTTTGGGCACTCCAGTGATGTTGCAGCTTCTGAAATATGGCCAAACTGGTGGCAAGTGGCATCTTGGCAGCTGCACGCTTGACTTTTCTCAGTTCATGGGCAGTTATTTTGCGCCTTGGTTTTTTCCACACGCTTCTTGCGACCCTGTTGACTATTTTGAATGAAAAGCTTGATTGTTCGATGATCACGCTTCAGAAGCTTTGCAATTTAAGAGTGCTGCATCCCTCTGCAAGATATCTCACTATTTTGACTTTTCTGAGCCTGTCAAGTCCTTCTTTTGACCCATTTTGCCAAAGGAAAGGAAGTTGCCTAATAATTATGCACACCTGATATAGGGTGTTGATGTCATTAGACCACACCCCTTCTCATTACAGAGATGCACATCACCTAATATGCTTAATTGGTAGTAGGCTTTCGAGTCTATACAGCTTGGAGTAAGACAACATGCATAAAGAGGATGATGTGGTCAAAATACTCATTTGCCTAATAATTCTGCACTCCCTGTAGTAACACATTATTATTTAAATAAAATTACATTTAAACGTAAAAAAAAAATCATTAAACTTTTCTGGATTCACAAACAGTACACAATGGGAAACACCTCTCATTTACCTTTATTATTGCATTTCAGTTATTCAACTCATATGCTTGCAGCAACTGCATATCTACATAGGCTTAACACATGATCACTCATGGATGCACATATATTACTTTTAACATTCACTCATACATGTGCATTCAAATGATGGTGGAAAAACACATTACATTCTCTAGAGGAATCACAAAACAGAACATATGGATTTTACTGTACTTTGAACATCATGATTCCATCAACAGAAACCATTAGGAATTACGTACAACAAGAACATCATTACACAAGATTACAGATGTCACTTTATGGGAAGGAACAACAATGCCACACCGCTATATAGAAGTCAGCAATATGTGGGACACAATCACAATATATAACGTACATGTACATAACACGCATCACCCATCACGCAACCACAAAGCACACATTTAGATTTTATTCAGCACACAATAACAATTAGCACAATACAACAACACAATGAGGATTTCACAACTACATAGGCAGGTTAATAATATCATGACGTCATTAGAAGATTCAACCATACACATCACAGATTCACCACTGTACCGCCCCCTTTAGGAAACTTTAACACTCAATACTACAATACAACATATACGTAAACAACACTTTTGAACAGCATTATTAGGGAAATTTCAATGGGACAAATTAAGAAATATTGTCAGATCGCAAATCACTTTATATAAAATACTACAGATGGCATCCGGAAGTTATTCAGTATTAGTGCCATTTGAATGGGACGCATACAATATTGACAGCTCGGCAATCACTTATATATACAATACTACAGATGACATCCGGAAGCTCAGAATTATTATGCTGATTTTAAGGGACGCATACAATATTGACAGCTCGGCAATCACTTATATATACAATACTACAGATGACAGCCGGAAGTGCTTCAGTATTAGTGCCATTTTTAATGGGACGCATACAATATTGACATCTCGGCAATCACTTATATATACAATACTACAGATGAACAGCCGGAAGTTATTCAGTATTTAGTGCCATTTTAATGGGACGCATACAATATTGACAGCTCGGCAATCACTTATATATACAATACTACAGATGACAGCCGGAAGTGCTTCTGTATTAGTGCCATTGAATTGGGACGCATACATATTGACAGCTCGGCAATCACTTATATATATACCAATACTACAGATGGCAGACGGGAAGTTCTGAATTATTATTGCGATTTGAATGGGACACATACAATATTGACAGCTCGGAAATCACTTATATATACAATACTACAGATGGCAGACGGGAAGTTCGGAATTATTATTGCGATTTGAATGGGGACGCATACAATATTGACAGCTCGGAAATCACTTATATATAGCAATACTACATATGGCAGACGGGAAGTTGCTGAATTATTATTTTGATTTTAAAGGGACGCATACAATATTGACATCTCGGCAATCACTTATATATATAATACTACAGATGGCAGACGGGAAGTTCTGAATTATTATTGCGATTTTAAAGGGACGCATACAATATTGACAGCTCGGCAATCACTTATATATACAATACTACTAGATGGCAAGATGTTACTTTATCGTTTACAAACAATATTGCAGCAACATTGATCGATCACATTCGATGCACATTATACACAACTATGCACTTTCATTCATGTTAGCCGGACGTGTGCTTGTTACTATAAGATCGCGTTTAATAAATATTGATTACGCATATGAACATGCACTGTATGATGTGATATTTGACACTTTCACATTGAGATTCATTGGGGTGAAAACAACATTTCAGCAAAAAAACAAAAAAAAACGCCCACTGAGAAAGCATTCGCCTGCCGCTCACAGACAAACAAGTGAATACAATTAGCAATCATTACAAACTCACTACCATTGGACTAATTGTACTATAAATCCCACAACAACATGGCCAAAGCATCACTTGTGATCCACATCAGATCAAGTGCTTACCTTGTTACGCTGTTTTTGAAAGATGGATGACAATGACATGGTAGACGCTGCTGGTGCTGCTATTTGGGCGAACTTAGCTGTTGGTCGAATCAGGCAGCCTCGGCGGCTCAGACTGAGACGAAGGGGTCCGTCTGGTTCGAGGTCCTCGTGTCTACAGGGTGAGACCCACCTGAAAACATAGCGACTTTGAGGTTTATGATAAGTATCGGCTCGATCGCGAACAGCTCATTGGCCTTTAACGAGCTTCTTAAACCTCATTTGGAGCCACGTATACAAATAAGGACTGCTGTTCCCCCCATGAGTAAGATGCTAAGCTGTCTATACGTCCTGGGCCCTCCGGAGTTTTCAATCCGTGAAACTGTAACATGCATGGCCTGGCTCAAGTACATTCTCTGGGGTGTTTGATAACTTTCTGGACGCCATGGTACGTATCAGTAAGCAATACAAAGGATTCCCACAGAATGATGGTGATTGGAGGCGCCTGAAGGCGGGAATTCTTTGATATTGCTCAATTGCCCAATGTCTATGGGAGCCATTGATTGTACCCACATTGCGCAGTGTGCTCCAATTGATGACTTGCCCTTCAGAAATCGCAAACATTTTCATAGCCTCAACGTGCAGTATGTTTGTGACGCACGGATGAGGATTATTCAATGTGTATGCGAATTTTGGAGGTGCTTGTCATGATGCCCGCATCCTCTTTCAGTCGTCCCTGTGGAGGACAGTTTGAGGAAAGACAAATGCACCCTGGTTAACTCGTTGGTGAGTATTTGTGCACAACATGGTTAATTAGTTTGACAATTGCCACTGTAGTTTTAAAAATGTTAGCGTCATGTCAGCTATAGGATGCAATTTAACCATTTGTTATTTTCCGACGCTAATGTCTACATTTAGTTTCATTGCAGATATGTAGCATGTCATACCTTAAATGCTCAGAGAATGCAATGTAACCATGTATTAGGCATTTTACATAAGGTTTGTTTAAGGAGAAATACGCATATGTAGCATGTCTTAGCAGAAATGGGAAGATATTAGCTCATGCAAATTAAGCCATGTCATTGTCTCTTTCCGCTAATGTCTACTTTTAGTTCAATGCAGATATGTAGCATGTCTTACCTTAAATGCTCAGAGAATGCAATGTAACCATGTAGTTAGCATTTTACACAAGGTTTGGTTTAGGAGAAGATACGCATATGTAGCATGTCTTATCTGAAATGGGAAGATATTAGCTCATGCAATTTAACCATGTCATTGTCTCCGCTAATGTCTAGCTTTAAGTTCAATGCAGATATGAGCATGTCTTACCTTAAATGCTTAGATAGAGAATGCAATGTAACCATGTATTTACATTTTACACAAGGTTTGGTTTAGGAGAAATACGCATATGTAGCATGTCTTAGCTGAAATGGGAAGATATTAGCTCATGCAATTTAACCAGGTCATTGCTCATTCCGCTAATGTCTACTTTTTAGTTCAATGCAGATATGTAGCATGTCTTACCTTAAATGCTCAGAGAATGCAATATAACCATGTAGTTAGCATTTTTACACAAGGGTTTTGGGTTTAGGGAGAAATACGCATATGTAGCATGTCTTAGCTGAAATGGGAAGATATTAGCTCATGCAATTTAACCATGTCATTGTCCTCTTTCCGCTAATGTCTACTTTTAGTTCAATGCAGATATGTAGCATGTCTTACCTTATAATGCTCAGATAGAGAATGCAATGTAACCATGTATTTAGGCATTTTACACAAGGTTTGGTTTAGGGAGAAGATACGCATATGTAGCATGTCTTAGCTGAAATGGGGAAGATATTAGCTCATGCAATTTAACCATGTCATTGTCTCTTTCCGCTAATGTCTACTTTTAGTTCAATGCAGATATGTAGCATGTCTTACCTTAAATGCTCAGATAGAGAATGCAATGTAACCATGTATTTAGCATTTTACACAAGGTTTGGTTTAGGAGAAATACCGCATATGTAGCATTCTTAGCTGAAATGGGGAAGATATTAGCTCATGCAATTTAACCATGTCATTGTCTCTTTCCGCTAATGTCTACTTTTAGTTCAATGCAGATATGTAGCATGTCTTACCTTAAATGCTCAGATAGAGAATGCAATGTAACCATGTAGTTAGCATTTTACAACAAGGTTTGGTTTTAGGAGGAAATATGCATATGTACATGTCTTAGATGAAATGGGAAGATACAGAATAATATAGAACTGGATTTTTGGATTTTTATGAAAAAATTTTTTAATGGATTATCGTGTACCAACATTTTTTTTTTAATCAAAATACTATTTTAAGGATTCTGTTTGAAATTATGTTCTGTTCATAATTTATAGGTGATTCTAGGTACATGAGCCGGCCTTGGCCTCATTACCCCCTTGGTGTAGCCGCGACTGATGTGTCTGAGGAGAGCGCTACAATAGGGCCATAAGAGAAACCAGGGCGGTGGTTGAAAGGATGTTCGGGGGCTCCTGAAGATGAGATTCAGGTGCCTGGACCGTTCTGGAGGAGCACTCCAGTACAACCCAAAGAAGGTGGCTAAGATCGTTGTAGCCTGTAGCGTCCTGCATAATATTGCACAGCGGGCTGGGATGCTGCAGGCCGTCCCGGTGGACAGAGACCTCCTCAGAGATGAGGAGGATGATCCTGTTCTAGAGGGGGAATTCCAGGACGAGGGCCTCGATGTCAGAGCAGACGTCATCAACCGCCACTTTAGACGGTAAAGAATAGAAGTTAGACTGTAGTATTTTCAATAGATGTGAACTCTAGGGAAATGACAAGTAGAGAATTGTGCAAACATGTTAGGATTGTTCATCAAATGATAAAAATGTGTTTCATTTATTAATATAGGTGATGCTCTGGGCATTGGGTCCTGTAGCGAGTCTTTGCCACCTGGTTTTTAAAGAGGACATCAGATGGTAAGTATAAATGTATGGACTGTTGCTGGCATGAATTGTACACAAATACATCATATGGCATACATTTTCAAAAATAGTATTTAGTTTACACATTACTTAAAATGTAAATACTCAGAAAGGGATCCTCTAGAATGACTATGGTTCAATGTCACACATTAGAGGTTTGTTCTGCTCAATATGACTCATCTTCACACTTGATAGAAAATAACACAAGTTGCTACACACGCTTAGTAAGCTAGTGACAGAAATTTATTATGAAATGGGGGGTGGGAGAGGGGTACAGAACTGATTCACACACTTGTAGTAATTTTAATTAAAAATTTTCTTCCATTAGGGAGCTGACTTAATCTAAAGACTGAAAGGGAAGAATTAGAAGCCTGACAGTGAAGATTGCCCAGACTGACAGTGGGAAAAAGCCAAGATTGAAATTGAAGTATACCAATGGGATCATGTCTGGCATTATCTTTCCAATCTGCTGACCTTGAAAACCATACAAAGACATGTTCACATGGTAAGTGCCAACTATTTGATAGAATAAGGCTGTGGAGACATCCTATTGGAGACACTTAGATGATTTTCTAATTTTTAGATGGTATTTCCCAGTCCTCTATTTAATGAACTGATGAATAAGACACCTATTGAAGATCAACTGTTTACCCCTGAATTGACTTTTAAAGACCATGCATTATCCAGGTTGGTGTACCAAAGCATGCTAGTGAAGACTGTTGAATATTAGTAGCTTACATACATTAGTCATATTTAGTTCTTTATTAGATATTTAGGGATCACAATCAGACACTTAGATGATTTTACTTTTTTAGATGGTATTTCACAGTCCTCTATTTAATGAACTGATGAATAAGACACCTATTGAAGATCAACTGTTTAGTGAAGACTGTTGAATATTAGTAGCTTACATACATTAGTCATATTTAGTTCTTTATTAGATATTTAGGGATCACAATCAGACACTTAGATGATTTTACTTTTTTAGATGGTATTTCACAGTCCTCTATTTAATGAACTGATGAATAAGACACCTATTGAAGATCAACTGTTTACCCCTGAATTGACTTTCAAAGACCATGCATTATCCAGGTTGGTGCATGCTAGTTAAGAATCACAGGAAGAATGTTGATTATTGTTAGCTTACATACATTAGTCATACTTATTTCATCATTAGATATTTAGGGATCACAATCAGAAAAAGGAATACATATTATAGTTGATATAGAGGTATATGAATGGACATGAAATATTACATTTATGTTCAGCATACATATATTGTTGAAATGTGATATACATTATTATGTATAATTCGAAATTTGGATATTTAAATTGAATTTTGATTCAACAATATAATGGTGTATGTTTTTTTTTTTTTAAATCAATTTAATAAATATCTTTCAAAAATGTTGAACAAAGTTAGAGCATAGACACAAGATGATTGTAAATGTATTTTATGAATATTTGACAACGTGTGTATTAACTTTGTTCCATTTTTTTATTTGTCATTTCAGATTGGCATCTGATGACTTCCAGGAATATTTTTTTTTTTTCAATAAACTTTTTTT
>NC_069503.1:104052900-104087900 GCF_027579735.1 Bombina bombina
GCCGCTAATAGGTAGAGGGGGAGGGATAGAGAGCTGTTGGGGGGATCAGGGAGGAAAGGGGGGATACTACCCTGCAGAAAATATAAAATAAAAAAATAAAAAACCTTTAATTTTTCTACTGGCAGACTTTCTGTCAGTACTTAAGATGGGGTGAACTTTGGGGGGTGGGGGAGGAAAGAGAGCTGTTTGAGAGGGGTCAGGGAGGGATCAGGGGTTGGGGTGTGTCAGGTGGGAGGCGGATCTCTACACTAAAGCAAAAATTAACCCTACAAGCTACCTAATTAACCCCTTCACTGCTGGGCATAATACAAGTGTGGTGCGCAGCAGCATTTAGCGGCCTTCTAATTACCTAAAAGCAATGCCAAAACCATATATGTCTGCTATTTCTAAACAAAGGGGAACTCAGAGAAGCATTTACAACCATTTGTCCCATGATTGCACAAGCTGTTTGTAAATAATTTCAGTGAGAAACCTAAAGTTGTGAAAAAATTAAAAAATTGTTTTATTTGATCGCATTTGGCGGTGTAATGGTAGCATGAAATATACCAGAATGGACCTAGATCAATACTTTGGGTTGTCTATTTAAAAAAAAATATATAGTTTTGATAAGTAAATATAAAAAGGGCTCTATTTCTGTTTAAATGTAGTGATGGCAAAACTGCTAAAAATGCTCTGCTCTTTTGGGAAAGCTTTTGTCTGAAATGCCCAGCCCTCAAGGGGTTAAATTAGCCTATTTAAATTGAAGAACTAAACATTAACATAAATTCATTAACATAGCATAAAACATATGAAAAAAAAACCCAGTTAAATAAGAACAATTGATTTTTTTAAATTCAACTCAGTTTCTTATATGAAGTAAAATATTTTATCTTTATCACAACAAAATACAGAACAATATTTTCTTATCATTATATAAAACACAACAGTGTGAGGCTAAAGATTTATGTCAGGTTTTGCATATTACCGTTTAGCAGAAGCTCTGTAAGTATGAAGTCTCTCTGGTTCCTCCTGTGATATCACTGAGTCGTACACAGATATGTATACTAATGTGGGAGTGTCACCTTTCTCTGTGTGACTCACATGAGTACAACTTGTCAGCTGGGAGACAATGAGAGGGTCACACCTTGACTTTTGTTTTCATATAGATGTCTACTGTCCCCTTTGAGTTCACATGAATACAAAGTCCCTGCCTCCCCCTCAGGGTGTGATTATCATATGGATAAGTAAGGAGGAAACAAACTGTTTATTTAAATGTGAGAGATTTTTCTGTTGTATTCTAAAATATCTCAGGATACAGCATTATATTATGTTTTTATTGATGGAAATTGTTATATTAGCATTATTTAGTTGCAAACATACATATAATATTAACATGTTATTAGATACATATGAGATACAGAGTGGAGGACTTCCTGTGGGGGGTGGAGCATTGCATGTCAGTTGCTCCTCAATGGCTGTATGAGAGTGTGCAGCATGTAAGATCCGGGTCCCCATGCCATTTGCCCCGTGACCCAAGTTGTTTTCTGGGCTTGTTTTGGGCCCGGTGGTACAAGTTGTTCCGGTGCAAGAATCCCTCATCAGCTTGCGGCAGAATCCGCAATGTGTAAATATTTAATTAACTTTTAGCAAGCTCAGCTTCTACTGGTTTCATCTAATTCTACCATGAACACAGAGGTGAAGAAGTTTTGGGAACGTTTTTTGCTCGCAGGAGGAAGCAGCATACTGAATACAAGGTCAAAGTGCTGTTCTGTTCCGGTTCCACCCAAGTCAAGTGTCGCTTGCAGGCAAGAGCATTGGGGGTGGCGACAGAAGTCGTACCCTGAGCCCTAGCCTCGCAGCTGAAGATTCATGGTGGTTATTTATTCCGGAAAATACATTATCATAGACCCTTTGCACCCAGAGACCTTTTTCTTGGTTTGTTAACACTTCAAAATAGATAAAAGGGGATTCTGTACTGCTTAGCTTTTTGGGACTTTATAAACCTGCTTTGTAGCGGATTGCTGAACATAACATAAATTATATTGCCTGACATGTCTGGCTGTATTGGATCCAGGAAGATTATACTACTATGAACCAAGTGTGCTGTTATGCCCAGTACCCATATAATGCATAGTATAGCTCTGAGAGACGGTAATGCTAGCATTCCAATGAAAGTCTCATTGAGACGGGTAATTGAATACAGAGAGCATTGATGAGGTGTGCCTATAATTCTACAGATACAAGAATGCTTTGTTGAACCTGTTTATGAACTGGTCCATATTTGTCCTAGGCCTCATTCCCTAGCGTGTGGGATTTTGCAAAGTAGTCTAGCTGCAGACTGGAGCTCCACTCTAGACAGGAAACATGTGACCTTCACTGACCCTAGACAGGAAACATATGACCTCCACTTACTATAAACAGGAAACATGTGACCTCCACTCAAAGCTTTTTTTTTTTTTTTATTCAACTTTAATGTAACAAACAACCGATAGACAATCATTCTGAAACGAACATTGTGCAGCTTTCCTTGTTCTTCTTATGTTCACTCACAGTGGTTTATGCTGATTAGTCAGTTTATAAGGTAACCACTGGAGTGCACTATATAATATATATTATTGCAAGAGTATTAACAGGCTAATAATAATGGTACTTATATTGAACCAAAAAAAAATGGGAAAAAGAACTATAATAAAATATGAAGGCAGTTGGGTACGAAGTTATATTGTCTGTGTTTGCTTTACATAGCAATAACCCATTGTATTACTAGCAATCTATAATTAGCATTCAAACATTAAAGGGCAGTATATAGTAGGTGTTATACTGAGGTAGCAAAGTTATAATATGTTAAGTAAATACTTAAGCGATACTGATACAAAAACATGCAATGATTGTGGTATGGTTTGTATCAAAGTGCTTGCAGCAAAATCTAATTGTAGATATCTACCAGAGTGTAATTCATACAATATGGTACTCAGAATAATGTTATAAAATCACTGTTATGAGTATAGAAATAGGAGTTTGCCACTCATGAATGCATGGGTGTTGTTTAAAGTGCAATGGAGGTTTTGCCTGATCTAGCAGTTTCGCTTGGTATAGCAGTTAATATCAGCTAACCGTCATTATAAACATTGTATTGGAAGTATCACTGTAACTTCATCATTGTAACAAACATTCATAGTTATATAACTGCTTACTATAGCACCATACTCATGTGTCATGGTCTAACAGTTTCATTTCATATAGCAATTAATATCCTTTAGCCACTGCCTATAGCATTTTAATGTGAGTATCACTTTACTTCATTATTGCATCAATTCAGTTATTTGCTTTCAAAAGTGTAATCAGTTTGGATTTGCTCAGCTGATGTTATTTCATTACCACGGTGGCAGCTTATTATGTATTGATGTATTCAAATGAATTAGATTGTCTGCTCCTGAGCTTATAGTGTAAAGCTCTGGGAAAAACTGTAACACACACAGAGCTAACTGTACTAAAATGCTTGTGGGGAATCAGCAGCGCATGTGTAATACCCTAAGCACAGGGGACTCAGCCGATCTGTATCACATGACTTGTTATGCGTGCCTTTAATTATAACATACGGACACTTAATCACAACCATTATTTACTGTTAGCTCTTATATATCATTTAAAGGGATAGGAAACGTTTTCTTTCATGACTCATAAACATAGATATTGACGGCAGATAAGAGCCCATAGGCCCAGCAAGTCTGCTTGATTCGTACACAGAGTGCTATTTTTAAACAACTTTCTAATTTACTTCTATTATGAAATCATTTGTTTGAAAAACAGGGATGTATGCTTAGGAGCTGGGCCCATTCATGGAGCACTATATGGCAGCACTATTTCCTGCCATGTTCTGGTCTAGATGCCTACCTAGGTATCAATTTCTTCGACTAAGATCGGAGCTTTCAGAGCTAAACAATCTTCCTCAGAAATCTGACGGTATCTGGATGCTTCTCCTGGCTATGCAAGATTGCTCGCTGCATCAGAGTAAAGTAGTTGATAGAACACAAAAAACCTTTGCTAATCTCTCTGTTTCCGTGCATCTAATATCTACCTATTTGAATAGCTGGAATATAATTTATTTACTTTCTATTTTTTGTAAGAGCGACAAGGTGTTCTGCGGAACAACCGTGAAATCCCCTGAAATACATATTGGTTTTTTTAATCCTGTTCTAATGATTTTTGTTTAAAGCATACTATCTCGTACCTTTCTAGCTTCCAAATGTCTATATTCCAGTTCATATTCGATTGCTTATTCAAATATTTTCTATGTGCATTCCTCACTTGATTAGTATGTTCAGTTTCCTGCGCACGTTTGTTTTTATTTAGAATACTCATATACGCTTTAATTTCGCCACAAATTACTGCTTTAGCGCGTTTCCCCAAAAAATTTCAATTGCCAGGTTAATCTATGTAATTTTCTAGTGGAGTCATTTAACTATAGTTAGTAATATTATGTATTTTTAAAAATCTTACCTCTTGGGTTAGACATCAAATATCTATATATAATTTTAATTCCCCCTTTAGTTTATTTTGACAATGTTAAATCAACATTCCAAATGTTTTGGTCCTTAAAGGGACATTCACAAAGTATATTGTGTATAGATTTTTAAAAAAATCATAAAAGAATTTAAACATATTTAGAAAGTAATATAGAATTACATTCAGTCTTTAAATATACTTTTAAAAAAATACATCAATTGCACTATCTTAGTCAATTACATAAGGCATCTATATGCAATCAACAATCAGCATCAAAATAGCCCTATGTAGATATGTATTTAATCCAAGAATATATATAATTACAATATAATGATTGAATAACAAAACATATTAAGTTGGTCAAATATTAGAATCTTATACAAAATGCATACATAACATATAGCTTAATGTCCCTCTAAGCTGAAGGCTCCAAAATACCTCCTTTAATAAATATATTTCAGTCAGTGTGTAAAACAAACTAGAAGTTAATCTAAATTTGCTTTACTCATATGTTAGACTAATTTAGCAAAAGGAAGGTGCCTAGGTTTCTGATATTTTAAGCATTATTGTGAAATGTTTCTTTAAAGGGACATGAACTCAAAATATACTTAAAGGGAGACAGTTAAAAAATTAATGATTTATACATTCTGAATGAGTATTCTATTTTAAGCAACTTTAAAAATTGTCTCGTATTATGAATGCTCCTTGTGATGTTGCTATCATTACTTTAAAAAAAAAGGCATTAAAAAGATAATTTATTTGCTTCAGTACTCTGGACAGAACTTGCTTTTTTTGGTTGGATTAATTGATCCAACAATCGTCAAGGACAACCCAGGTTTTTTGGAAACAATTGTCCGTAATCTAAAATATCATTATTGATTTGCAAAGAAAGATAACAAGATAACTGTTAACATTTGATAATCGGATTAAATTATAAAGTTGATTAACATTTCATGCTCAATCTGAATCACCAACGCTAAATTTGTTTGGACAGTGTCCCTTCAAGAGCTTTAAATAGTGTATTTACTTCTCTTCCTATCTTGACATACTTTGCTTGAAAAGCATATCGAGATAGGCTCAGTAGCGAAGATTGGTGGATGCACAGAGATGCCTTATGTGATTGGCTCAACCATGTGCATTGAAATTTCTTCTGTTGAGGATATATAAATACTAAGAGAAATTGATTTACATTTAAAGTCTAAACAATCTTCTATCTCTACAGATCATTTGATACAATTGTTTGTTTGTAATGTCTATTTAAAAATAAAGACGCCATTGCACAATAACATATATGAGCACTTCAGAGAAATACAAGCTCGAGGTTTATTTGCTAATAACAAACAAACATGTAGTTTAACATTTATAAACAGATTATCCAAGTTACTGACATTCTAACCTGAATTTGAACATTAAGAAATATTGCGTGGGAAAGCATCTTGAAACACCAGATTAGCATCTTTAAACATTAGTCTAATGTCACGCAATAGCACACAATCAATGTGCATTATAAAGACATTTAATAGAGCAATGTCAATAATTCTCAATAAGTCAACAAATTTATTTTATGAACAATAAAGACATACAATATTAAATGTGTATTTGTATTAAATAAACAGACCGTTATTAAACCGAAAAATGTCTACAACATTTAATATGTGACAGTATTAGATTTTAAAGAGAATTTAATCATTAATATTTAACAGATCACGGATATTAAATCTGCGTCACACATATCCGCATGACAGGCCCATGAGTTACAAATAAGTCTACATGAAAAATGAAGTAACAGCACCACCAAGCGGTATGTGTAAGGAAGTTACTAAGATATGAAACATTAAGGAACGGCCAATCCGAGTTCATCACACAAACACAACTTGAGTCAGGATGGTCTCACAGACATTCTAACAATATTTCAAACTTTTATCCAATCAGATGTACAGATAACTTGTCCCATGGTGCATCTCATGTTTACTTCACCATATAAAAGTCCATTACACGTTGCCATCTTTGTCAGTTCTCTAATGCCTGCAGGCAGTATATATTATAATAATATATTTTTTTGAAAACCCAGCAGGCATGTCAGTTCCCAGGTTCACCAAGGAGGAGAGCGCTGCACTGGTCCACGCCGTCAAGGACTTTTATCCCCAGCTGTTTGGGAACAAGAGGAGGTTGACAGATGCGCCTGTTAAGAAGGCCCTCTGGGAGTCTATCACCAATGCGGTTAGATTGGTGTGTGAAGTCCAGAGGACCCAGGATCAGATCATGAGGAGATTCGGAGATATGAGGTTGCGGTTATCCAAAAAAGTCAACCTCATAAGGGACTGGGTACAAGCCCGTAAAAGAGGTGGCAAAAGAGAGGCCCCGCGGAAACTGTACCTACTCCCCTTATGAGGTGACTTTATGCGAGCTCCTCAATCTCCGGGTCCCCAAAAGATTTCGATCCTCGCCATCCTCGGCCTCCTCTTCTTCCCTCCCAGCTGCGGGATCTGAAAGTCCTGACGCGGGGGCCAGGGCAGCTGCTTCTCCGTCCGGTGGCCTGGGAGGAGATAGAGAATCTGAACAAGGTAATTATCCAACTTCATATAATATCTTAATATTTGTTATTTTTATCCAAAAATGTGTATATAGTCAGATACTAAACCTATACAGATCTCACAACATACACTACATATGATGTTTAGATATCTGATTTTAGATTAGTGACACATGAAATAGGAATGATGTTTCTTGCGCTCTACAGAATATGCGTCACAGAGCGGAAATGGAATTTCGCATCCACGTTAACATGGCTTTGCTGTAAGTGGCATTGCTTTATACATGTTGGTCAAATGACGGATGCGTTATTCCGCTTGGAATCATTGCGCAATGATCGCGAAAATGGAATTTCGCATCCACGTTAACATGGCTTTGCTGTAAGTGGCATTGCTTTATACATGTTGGTCAAATGACGGATGCGTTATTCCGCTTGGAATCATTGCGCAATGATCGCGAAAATGGAATTTCGCATCCACGTTAACATGGCTTTGCTGTAAGTGGCATTGCTTTACACATGTTGGTCAAAATTAAATGTGAATTATTATATTAGTGAAGAATACAGTATTCTTATTTTCAATATTATAGATAATAAAAAAAGAAGAATACAAATAAATTATAACATATGGCCATCAATTGATGATTATGAAATAACACCAAAAAATTATTAAAGATACAGAAAACAACACAACTGATTGAAAATAAGAGTCCAGGATATATTTATCATGAATTTAATTGAGGAAACAATTAACTCATGGGACTACCAAAGGATTAATAGTTTTAAATTGATTTGTTAATAATGTAAAGATTTTAAACATGGCATGATTTGTATTAATGATATGCAATCCTCATTTAATATATTACAGATATGGATGTTGCTGCTGGATCCTCAAGCCAGGGCTTGTCACAGTATGGTATGTCTCATTTTAATTGACATTTGTCTTAGAAACATGGACAGAACATTACATACTAAATCCACATTGTTCAATATTTATATGTAATGTCCCTTTAATAGATGAAAATTAAATAATTCTTCGGATATACTTAAATAACATATTAGATTTGAATTGCATGCTCAATCCCATTCATTACATCAACATATGGAGTAGAGAATTCATTAACACCAACATTGTCAAATCAATTTAATTTTATATTAAAGGGATACTGAGCTACTATTATTAATGTTGTCATTCAGATAGAGTATGCAATATTAATAAACATTTAAATATAATACTATCATCATATGTGAAATATTCTATTGCTAAATGTATTTTAAAATCAAGAATGTACGTTTATCTGCATCTCAATTTTGGTTGACCAACCTGGGTTTTTATTGATGATTGGTGGATACCTTCAACAAACAATATTTATTGAATCCAATATTGCTTATCTGCCTTTAAGATTAAAATTTAGCAACATTCAAATTATAATAGGAGTCAATGTTAAATCATTTTGAACAGTTTGAACAGAGAAATCAATGATTTAAATTAATCATGTCAGTGTCCCTTTAAGAAAAAATAGATTCATTCATCTTTACATTCTTTGGATTAAACAATATTGATATATAATTCACATATTCACTGTTGGAGTTACTTTATAGATATCAGCATACTCTAACAGCACCATGATTACATTTTTGTAATAATCAATTTGGTTTTGTATTGTGATAAATATGTGTTGTGTCCTAAACAAGATTACTGTACATTGCACAAATGGCTCGATGTGCCACATGTGTTTGTTTAGATTTGTCAACAGCTGCTCTTCAAAATGTGGTTTGTGTGTATTCTTTTACGAACATTGATCAATGGGTATATTTAGATATGCAATAGCATCGTATGAGATGAGTTTGATGTCTAATATAGTCTGAAATTAAACATATGTTCAATACAGAATTTTTAACAGAATCCCCTTGATTCAATCAAGCATTTTCTGATTTAATGACTGCTCTATTCTTCACATTTTCAAGTTGATTAATCTTAAAATTCGAGACAGATGTGATTTAGTGATATCCCAAATGTGTTTCCTAATATATATCTATATCATTCATAGAGAGAGTTGGTGTGGTGAGCCCACAGGAATCCAGCAGTGACATAGAGCCGCCTTTGCGGTCTCCTGGTAAGTCCATTGACTCATTTATATGTAATTGAAGGTGTATTGGTAATCAATATTATGAGCATGATTCTGATGAAGCATAACATTTGAAACAAACATATAATTTTCTCTTCTGATTGAATATTAATTTTCTTTTAATATTGAACGATTAATAATTTAAACTTTATTAGTCTACACATTTGTTATTCAGAAGATGTATAGCATATGTTTGTTTCCATGTTCTTTTTTGACAACAGTCATCAAGTGATACACACATGAGAAATCTTAAATGTTCTATGTACTATGCTTTTATGATTTTTAAATTAATCCAAACAATACATCGAAAATATGAATCATTGAGAATAACAAATCTAATGTAATTTGTATGCTCCATCAAAATGATGTAAATCATAACTTTGGGTGTGTATATCTTTAATGCAACATTGATGTGTGTCTTTGAACAACAGTAACATATGTTATAATATCTGTTGTTAACGTGTACACAACATGTTATGTTTTACAGAGATTGATTTAACATATGTGACGGAGGAGGAAGAGGCTGCCTTGGAGTCTAATGGTATGTGAAATATATCTATCATGTTTCGAACATGTTGGTTTATTTGAAATAATTTCATTGAAGACATTCAAAGTCTACAGCTTTTGCACTTTAAAAAGGAATATTATTTGTCTGTTCAAATACACTACTGCCCCCTTTCTATATCAGGCAGCATGAAAAATTTTGAATTGAAAATATTTAAAATTCATGCCATCATTATGTCACATGCATATTCCAGCCCAAAACACAATAATAATGTTATAATTGTGCAGACAGTAATTGATATTCATCTGAGTGCCTATATGCATACCATATCCTCATTTCATAATTGTTTACAAATTCAAACACACTTCGAAGTATATTGAAAACATAATCAATTTGAAATGCGTTGATTTGATTTCATGATGTATGGGATGTTAATATATATTTATTAAATTTTCAGATGGATCCACCACTTCTGGTCATCTGGTTTCCGCCCCTGCCCAGTCCCCTGCACAGTCACAGACCCCTCCCCATGCCCAGACCCCTGCCCAGACCCCTGACCATGCCCAGACCCCTGCACAGACCCAGACCCCTGCCCATGACCAGACTCCTGCCCATGCCCAGACCCCTGCCGGCCCTTCCCATTTATCATTTCCTGTCCCTCCCAAAAAACGCCCCTACACCCCCCTTCGCCGCTCTCCCCGTATTATGGCCCGTACAGCTGCCCAGACCCCAACTCCCCACTCCCCAGCTGTACGGCCTACCCTGGAGCGGCAGCTCACCCCTCCCCAAGCCAATACCATCCCTCCCCAAGCCAATCCCATCCCTCCCCAAGCCAATCCCATCCCTCCCCCCTGTCTCAACCTTCATTGTCCTGGGTGTCGGATTGTCCTTCCCAGGCACAGCTGTAAGTATCATTCAAAATCCACATTATAAGATACTTAAAGGTACAGTGAAGGTAAATATTTTCTATTGTGATTCAAATAGAGCATGCAATGTTAATCAAATTTATAATTTACTACTCTTATGAATTATTCTTCATTCTCTTGATATCTTTATTGAAACAAAGAAATGCCTATAATTATTTTAAACAATAAAATAATTCTGGCCATCATTTCTTTATTGTTGGATGAATGTATCCATCAACCAGCAGGGACAAACAAAGTTGATAAACAAATATTGGCTGCCCTAAAAAGCAACATTCTTGCCTTCAAAATCTAGCTATAGAATTCAAACATTTAAAGAATATGTGTAAGTTTTAAAGATTTGTAATGTCATGCTCTATCTGAATCAGTCAATTAAATATTTAGGTTCAGTGTCCCTTTAATTGGATATCACTACATATACCTATCACCACTACTTGTATCCACCAATTAATGTACAAATGTTGATACATTATCTCTTGTCTAACCCAGTGGGAATGTAATTTCTTCAGGTTGCTATGTTTACACAGCTTGTCCTCAATGCCAAAATGTTTAAGGATAGGTGTGCCTACCACAGTATAATTGAAATATTTAAATTGCTTATGTAAGTACAATGTAAATCCTTTAACAAGATTTGATACACTCAAGCTGTATAAGTGGATCATCTAAAACCAATTAAAGGGGACAACATGTTTGAGTAAACTGTTCCTTTAATGATTTCTGTCTGTCTGAATAACCTAATTCATGTGTAAAGAATAAATTTAAACTAATTGATGTAAAGAATGATTTGTCTTTATGATGACAATGTATCTTTTCTAATTTTTTCGTCTGTTGTGTAATTATCCTTAATATTTAATATATTCTTTATTTTAGGCTGTGACTCAGCATGGCTCATGCTAGAAGGTAGAGCAAGAGTAGAGCAGGCTGGGTTGAGGAACGCAGCTGTCCTGAGAGGGATGAACGACACCATGCAGGCCCAGCTCCGGGTTCAGGACTTGACTCTGCGTGCAATTATGCGATTAAGTTCAAGGCCTGAATCTGGAGCTGGACATGCACAGGACGATGAAGAGGATGACCAGTAAGTGGAGGATCTGGAGATGCTCCAAGGTGGCAGATAAGAATCCTCCGTCCACATGTTGATTTTTTTGTTTTATTGTTGCCATTTGGCCTTTTTAAAAGTTTATTGTTGTGCCTGTTGCACTCTTTTACCTTGTCATATGTCTCCAATGGGGCTATGCTGGCCCTTGGCAACTCTCTTCATGGACTGTGATGCACTGTGTTACCTTGTCATATGTCTCCAATGGGGCTATGCTGGCCCTTGGCAACTCTCTTCATGGACTGTGATGCACTGTGTTACCTTGTCATATGTCTCCAATGGGGCTATGCTGGCCCTTGGCAACTCTCTTCATGGACTGTGATGCACTCTTTTACCTTGTCATATGTCTCCAATGGGGCTATGCTGGCCCTTGGCAACTCTCTTCATGGACTGTGATGCACTCTTTTACCTTGTCATATGTCTCCAATGGGGCTATGCTGGCCCTTGGCAACTCTCTTCATGGACTGTGATGCACTGTGTTACCTTGTCATATGTCTCCAATGGGGCTATGCTGGCCCTTGGCAACTCTCTTCATGGACTGTGATGCACAGTGTTACCTTGTCATATGTCTCCAATGGGGCTATGCTGGCCCTTGGCAACTCTATTCATGGACTGTGATGCACTCTTTTACCTTGTCATATGTCTCCAATGGGGCTATGCTGGCCCTTGGCAACTCTCTTCATGGACTGTGATGCACTCTTTTACCTTGTCATATGTCTCCAATGGGGCTATGCTGGCCCTTGGCAACTCTCTTCATGGACTGTGATGCACTCTTTTACCTTGTCATATGTCTCCAATGGGGCTATGCTGGCCCTTGGCAACTCTCTTCATGGACTGTGATACACTGTGTTACCTTGTCATATGTCTCCAATGGGGCTATGCTGGCCCTTGGCAACTCTCTTCATGGACTGTGATGCACTGGGTTACCTTGTCATATGTCTCCAATGGGGCTATGCTGGCCCTTGGCAACTCTCTTCATGGACTGTGATGCACTCTTTTACCTTGTCATATGTCTCCAATGGGGCTATGCTGGCCCTTGGCAACTCTCTTCATGGACTGTGATGCACTCTTTTACCTTGTCATATGTCTCCAATGGGGCTATGCTGGCCCTTGGCAACTCTCTTCATGGACTGTGATGCACTGTGTTACCTTGTCATATGTCTCCAATGGGGCTATGCTGGCCCTTGGCAACTCTCTTCATGGACTGTGATGCACTCTTTTACCTTGTCATATGTCTCCAATGGGGCTATGCTGGCCCTTGGCAACTCTCTTCATGGACTGTGATGCACTCTTTTACCTTGTCATATGTCTCCAATGGGGCTATGCTGGCCCTTGGTAACTCTCTTCATGGACTGTGATGCACTGTGTTACCTTGTCATATGGCTCATATATTCCTTATTTTTACAAGATTATTTATAAACGTTGTTGATGTTTTCTTACATACTAATAAAAGACATGTCATTGCACGAATCTTTGTCCTGATTCTTCATGTTATTTTTTGAAAGCTCTAGTTTATGTTGTTGATCCTTAAAGGGACCTACCAAAAATATTTTTTAGAATAAAATCATATATGTAAGACAATTGTAAATGACTTTAAGATTAACATCTACAATGTAATCTTATTATTTGTCTTTATATATTTTTCTCTTAGCTTTATCATTGCATGATTATGATTAGCATAGTAATTGTTTTATATATGTATATATAGATTGTTATTTGTGTATATATGTATATTTCAATGTTCAGATCCATGTGTGTATTTAGAAACTCTGCATGAATTGATGCACCTTTAACAAATGATCTGAGTATTGATACAATGATATAATCCCTGTAAAGTGTTCATTTTATTGAAATAGTATTGTCTATGTGTATGCTCTTTTTAAAAACAAAATCATGTCCCTTTAAGTGATGGTGAGCACAATTGTTAATGAATGTATTTCCATTTCTAAAGCGTTTTTGTCCTTTTTACATGAACAAGGACATATAATCTTATTAATAAACAATCTTATTGTAATGTTGACAGCACATGTATTTCATTTTCAATTCTATCTTATTGTAAAAGTGTAACCAAATAAATCTCTGTGTGTAATGCAAATAATTTAGATGATGAATATTTGTTAACAAATATGTTAACAAAATACTTCTCCTCCCATATATGGCTATAGGTAGGCTGACCATAATTAAACTTGAATAAATGACACGTTTAATCAATCCATGTATAACTATTGTTATTCCAAAACAATCCAAACATATCTTAAAACATCAATGGCATATGTATTTCTCATGTGTATCTTTTAAATGTTAAAGATATACACCATAGCTATAGTTCAAGGGACAGTCAAGTCCGAAAAGATGATTCATGATTTGGTGACATTCCTAGATAGCAATCTAGAGACATACTAGTTCCTAAAATATAAATACGTTTCTTAGTGATATGCCAAGATGTCACTGAGTCCTTGTATTGGCTGCGGTTTTTCAGCGATCTCGGATGCGCCATGTTGCTTAAGACGTCACCTGCCAGGCTGTCCAATGATTCCTTGTATTGACTGACGTTCTTACGTGATCAAGAATGTGCCTTTTATTGGATTGCGTTTTGACGCGATCAAGGATGCGCCTTTTTTTTTGGGCGTTCTTACGTGATCAAGAATGTGCCTTTCATTGGATGGCGTTCTTACGTGATCAAGGAAGCGCCATGTTAAGACGTCACATGCAAAGGTAAAAAAACGTCTGATTGGATTACGTAGTCCCGCAATATTTGTTTGTGCACGTTAAAAACGTTTGTGACTGCAGCCAATTTTAAAAACCTTGCGAATATGTATTATTTGCATCATGTTACATTGTTGACCCGTAGCTGATAAAGACCACCACATTCTCTTTTGCTGGATGTCTGGTTGAATAAACGAACGAAAGCAAAATGTTTTCATGCATATGATATTTCGAGGCAAGTGCAAATCTCTATAGTCCATGTTGTTTAATATGTTTGTCAACAATGTTCCTTTTTCAGAAAAATGACTGTTGTGTTTAATGTTAAAGATATCTAATTAATAAATATGCGCTATTGTGTTAGAATAAAGTAATCAATATGCATTTATCTTTATCATATGCTAAATATATGATGCCAACTTCTTCTAAATGTAATTTCGTTGTATATTTTATTAAAGGTTCATTAGACACTCACATTATAAATCAAAAGCTTTTATTTTGTCTCTAGTTAGATAGTCCATTGTTTAACAAATACGTTTCATTTTGCTTCTGTTCTAAGAAAATTTAAGTAATTTTCAGACTCCTCGCAAAGCCTCTGAGTTTCATGTGAGTACCATCTCCAGCTTTCTCCTGTTTGTGTAAAGGGTCTTTTCATATGTTAATGATGGGGTATTGTCTTGTTTTACGGTTGTAATGGGGGTTCATCTATATTTTCAATAGAGCTAACCCGATTTTCTTTGAAAGTGTTTGAAGCTTTGTAATATTGATATCAGTATATGTTAATCTTGTTGTTTGTAGTAGTGTCTATTACATACAGTTCTGTTAAAAATATAGTATACTGTCCCTTTAATGCAAATGTTGATTTTTTTATCATGTATGAGTTCCACATTGTTTAATCTTCAAATATATTATTTTTAGCATATTTTCACACACCCCCACTCCTAAAAGGACTTTAAACCATATTCATTGTTCAAACAAATGTCTTTCCAATAAAAAATTAACACAATAATGTCTCTTTAAGAAAATAGACTTTATTTAACACGTCAATATAAATGTGATTTCAATATTTATTTTTTGAACAAGTACATGTAGATATACCAACAAACTTCAAATATGTGTTAGCATATGTAATTTTGTTAAAGGGACAGTTTAGAAAACAAATAATGTTTTTCATTATTCTAAAAGTCAATTATGTAATATCAATGATATCAAATGTTTCTCACCAATTGATCATTTGTCTGTGTTTATTTAAATTTGCTAGCTAAACCTATGAGGTTCGTGTGCTCATTTCTTCGAGCTTGAAGAGTGCATGTAATCATTATACAATTTGACCACTAGAGGGCATTTGGATAGCATTTGTATATGTAAAACCTTGTGCTCATACAGCATATTATTTACCATGTATTGATCATTGATATCTAAAATGTTGTTATGTCTGAACAACAAATAAGTGGTCATTTTTCATAGTCATAGATACAAGGTTAAGCACATAAGTCACACGTATTTCTCCATGTTTTGTTGTTTCCAACTTGATAATGCGTAATACAGTGTTTTCTTTGTAATCAATAATTTTCTGACTGTCCCTTTAAGCTGTGTTATTGGCATTCAAACAGTAATATGCCATCATGGATAATTGTAATGGTAATTTTGTTTGCGATTCGGGAAACAGTTTGGACATCACATCACAGAAACCAATCAATATCATGAACAAGGATAGGTATGTGATGATGTGGTTTTCACACACTTATAACCCACACTCTGCAAACAATCTGCCTCCATGGACCCAGTCCCATAGAAGTAGCTTATATACAGAGTGTGGTCCACAAGTGTATGAAAACCACATCATCACATACCTATACATTACACATTAAATAAAAAAAACATTAAAGATGAAAACAAATACTTACTTCCTCTTCCTTCCCCTCTTCCCACGGGGCTGAGGCTCTGGGAGGGGCAACTGCCGACTCCAAAGAGTTCTCCTTGGAGATGTTGTGGGAAGAGTGGAAGGAAGAGTACTGGGACGACCAAGGTGAGGAGGAGAAGATGGCTGAGGAGGAGAAGATGGCTGAGGAGGAGAAGATGGCTGAGGAGGAGAAGATGGCTGAAGAGGAGGAGATGGCTGAAGAGGAGGAGATGGCCCGGCAGGAGTAGATGGGCCGTCAGGAGGAGATGGGCCGGCAGGAGGAGGCCCAGCAGCAAGAGGCCCAGCAGCAAGAGGCCCAGCAGCAAGAGGCCCAGCAGCAAGAGGCGGACCAGGAGGTAGACCAGCATGCGCCTCCCGGAAAAAATTGAACATCTCTTGGTGCAGATGAAAGATTCTGTTTGGCCTTGTTCGATTCTATTGAGTATGTTTATTATTTGGTTTTGTCCTTCAATTATTTGATTTTGGCCATCAAGTATTCTAGTGCGTCCTTCGATATTTTGTATCCGGGAGTTACGCATCTGGTCTATGTAGTCCAGTAGAACCCGCACCTCCGCTATTTCCTCTTGTTGTGCTTGGCGGTGTACCCGTGCACGGCGGGGAGCCCGTGCATGGCGGGGTGCCCGTGCACGGCGGTGTGCGGGTCCTTGAGGGTCCTCTGGTTCCGCGGGATCCTCCTCTGCTTCCGGGGCCTCTTCATCAGCTCCCGTGCGCTCTTCGTCACGGGGGGCCTCTTCCCTCCGAAGTGGAAATTCCTCCCCACCACTCTCATCCCGGGGAGATGCATGAGGCTGTGTTTCCTGTGCTGCCTCCTCCACAGACTCTGTATATTTAAAAATAAAAATAAAAAATGTATATATTAGCATATTTGCAAATCAAGCTTTAAATGACTTAGCTTACGATACAATTACAAATGCAGAATCATTAATCCACTTTGAAATCTAACAAACAATCAATACGATTTCCGCTTTTTCTAAACCGTGTTTGTGATATCTGTGGTCAATGTGAATGTTTTTGCGTTTGTTTTCAGTCTGTTTAAATGCACACCTAACCTATAGCCTAGATACTGATGTAACCGCAAAGTAATTGAATGCGTGTAAACAACGTTATAGCATTAATCTGATCCTTAAAGGGACATGAAGTATCTAAGATGGCCGCTAATAGGTAGAGGGGGAGGGATAGAGAGCTGTTGGGGGGATCAGGGAGGAAAGGGGGGATACTACCCTGCAGAAAATATAAAATAAAAAAAATAAAAAACCTTTAATTTTTCTACTGGCAGACTTTCTGTCAGTACTTAAGATGGGGTGAACTTTGGGGGGTGGGGGAGGAAAGAGAGCTGTTTGAGAGGGGTCAGGGAGGGATCAGGGGTTGGGGTGTGTCAGGTGGGAGGCGGATCTCTACACTAAAGCAAAAATTAACCCTACAAGCTACCTAATTAACCCCTTCACTGCTGGGCATAATAAAAGTGTGGTGCGCAGCAGCATTTAGCGGCCTTCTAATTACCTAAAAGCAATGCCAAAACCATATATGTCTGCTATTTCTAAACAAAGGGGAACTCAGAGAAGCATTTACAACCATTTGTCCCATGATTGCACAAGCTGTTTGTAAATAATTTCAGTGAGAAACCTAAAGTTGTGAAAAAATTAAAAAATTGTTTTATTTGATCGCATTTGGCGGTGTAATGGTAGCATGAAATATACCAGAATGGACCTAGATCAATACTTTGGGTTGTCTATTTAAAAAAAAATATATAGTTTTGATAAGTAAATATAAAAAGGGCTCTATTTCTGTTTAAATGTAGTGATGGCAAAACTGCTAAAAATGCTCTGCTCTTTTGGGAAAGCTTTTGTCTGAAATGCCCAGCCCTCAAGGGGTTAAATTAGCCTATTTAAATTGAAGAACTAAACATTAACATAAATTCATTAACATAGCATAAAACATATGAAAAAAAAAACCAGTTAAATAAGAACAATTGATTTTTTTAAATTCAACTCAGTTTCTTATATGAAGTAAAATATTTTATCTTTATCACAACAAAATACAGAACAATATTTTCTTATCATTATATAAAACACAACAGTGTGAGGCTAAAGATTTATGTCAGGTTTTGCATATTACCGTTTAGCAGAAGCTCTGTAAGTATGAAGTCTCTCTGGTTCCTCCTGTGATATCACTGAGTCGTACACAGATATGTATACTAATGTGGGAGTGTCACCTTTCTCTGTGTGACTCACATGAGTACAACTTGTCAGCTGGGAGACAATGAGAGGGTCACACCTTGACTTTTGTTTTCATATAGATGTCTACTGTCCCCTTTGAGTTCACATGAATACAAAGTCCCTGCCTCCCCCTCAGGGTGTGATTATCATATGGATAAGTAAGGAGGAAACAAACTGTTTATTTAAATGTGAGAGATTTTTCTGTTGTATTCTAAAATATCTCAGGATACAGCATTATATTATGTTTTTATTGATGGAAATTGTTATATTAGCATTATTTAGTTGCAAACATACATATAATATTAACATGTTATTAGATACATATGAGATACAGAGTGGAGGACTTCCTGTGGGGGGTGGAGCATTGCATGTCAGTTGCTCCTCAATGGCTGTATGAGAGTGTGCAGCATGTAAGATCCGGGTCCCCATGCCATTTGCCCCGTGACCCAAGTTGTTTTCTGGGCTTGTTTTGGGCCCGGTGGTACAAGTTGTTCCGGTGCAAGAATCCCTCATCAGCTTGCGGCAGAATCCGCAATGTGTAAATATTTAATTAACTTTTAGCAAGCTCAGCTTCTACTGGTTTCATCTAATTCTACCATGAACACAGAGGTGAAGAAGTTTTGGGAACATTTTTTGCTCGCAGGAGGAAGCAGCATACTGAATACAAGGTCAAAGTGCTGTTCTGTTCCGGTTCCACCTAAGTCAAGTGTCGCTTGCAGGCAAGAGCATTGGGGTGGCGACAGAAGTCGTACCCTGAGCCCTAGCCTCGCAGCTGAAGATTCATGGTGGTTATTTATTCCGGAAAATACATTATCATAGACCCTTTGCACCCAGAGACCTTTTTCTTGGTTTGTTAACACTTCGAAATAGATAAAAGGGGATTCTGTACTGCTTAGCTTTTTGGGACTTTATAAACCTGCTTTGTAGCGGATTGCTGAACATAACATAAATTATATTGCCTGACATGTCTGGCTGTATTGGATCCAGGAAGATTATACTACTATGAACCAAGTGTGCTGTTATGCCCAGTACCCATATAATGCATAGTATAGCTCTGAGAGACGGCAATGCTAGCATTCCAATGAAAGTCTCATTGAGACGGGTAATTGAATACAGAGAGCATTGATGAGGCGTGCCTATAATTCTACAGATACAAGAATGCTTTGTTGAACCTGTTTATGAACTGGTCCATATTTGTCCTAGGCCTCATTCCCTAGCGTGTGGGATTTTGCAAAGTAGTCTAGCTGCAGACTGGAGCTCCACTCTAGACAGGAAACATGTGACCTTCACTGACCCTAGACAGGAAACATATGACCTCCACTTACTATAAACAGGAAACATGTGACCTCCACTCAAAGCTTTTTTTTTTTTTTAAATCAACTTTAATGTAACAAACAACCGATAGACAATCATTCTGAAAACGAAACATTTTGCAGCTTTCTTGTTCTTCTTAATGTTCACTCACAGTGGTTTATGCTGATTGTCAGTTATAAGGTAACCACTGTGAGTGCACTATATATATATATTATTGCAAGAGTATTAACAGGCTAATAAAATGTAACTTTTATTGAACCAAAAAAAAAAATGGGAAAAAGAACTTAATAAAATATGAAGGCAATTGGGTACGAAGTTATATTGTACTGTGTTTGCTTACATAGCAATAACCCATTGTATTACTAGCATCTATAATTAGCATTCAAACATTAAAGGGCAGTATATAGTAGGTGTTATACTGAGGTAGCAAAAGTTATAATATGTTAAGTAAATACTTAAGCGATACTGATACAAAACATGCAATGATTGTGGTATGGTTTGTATCAAATTGCGTGCAGCAAAATCTAATTGTAGATATCTACCAGAGTGTAATTCATACAATATGTTAATCAGAATAATGTTATAAAATCACTGTTATGAGTATAGAAATAGGAGTTTGCCACTCATGAATGCATGGGTGTTGTTTTAAGTGCAATGGAGGTTTTGCCCTGATCTAGCAGTTTCGCTTGGTATAGCAGTTAATATCAGCTAACCGTCATTATAACATTGTATTGGAAGTATCACTGTAACTTCATCATTGTAACAAACATCATAGTTATATAACTGTTACTATAGCACCATACTCATGTATCATGGTCTAACAGTTTCATTTCATATAGCAATTAATATCGTTTAGCCACTGCTATAGCATTTTAATGTGAGTATCACTTTACTTCATTATTGCATCAATTCAGATATTTGCTTACAAAAGTGTAACAGTTTGGATTTGCTCAGCTGATGTTATTTCATTACCACGGTGGCAGCTTATTATGTATTGATGTATTCAAATGAATTAGATTGTCTGCTCCTGAGCTTATAGTGTAAAGCTCTGGGAAAACTGTAACACACACAGAGCTAACTGTACTAAATGCTTGTGGGGAATCAGCAGCGCATGTGTAATACCCTAAGCACAGGGACTCAGCCGATCTGTATCACATGACTTGTTATGCGTGGCTTTAATTATAACATACGGACACTTAATCACAACCATTATTTACTGTTAGCTCTTTATATCATTTAAAGGGATAGGAAACGTTTTCTTTCATGACTCATAACATAGATATTGACGGCAGATAAGAGCCATAGGCCCAGCAAGTCTGCTTGATTCGTACACAGAGTGCTATTTTAAACAACTTTCTAATTTACTTCTATTATGAATCATTTGTTGAAAAACAGGGATGTATGCTTAGGAGCTGGCCCATTCATGGAGCACTATATGGCAGCACTATTTCCTGCCATGTTCTGGTCTAGATGCCTACCTAGGTATCAATTTCTTCGACTAAGATCGGAGCTTTCAGAGCTAAACAATCTTCCTCAGAAATCTGAGGTATCTGGATGCTTCTCCTGGCTATGCAAGATTGCTCGCTGCATCAGAGTAAAGTAGTTGATAGAAACAAAAAACCTTTGCTAATCTCCTCTGTTTCAGTGCATCTAATATTACCTATTTGAATAGCTGGAATATAATTTATTTACTTTCTATTTTTTGTAAGACGCGCAAGGTGTTTGCGGAACAACCGTGAAATCCCCTGAAATACATATTGGTTTTTTAATCCTGTTCTAATGATTTTTGTTTAAAGAATATATCTCGTACCTTTCTAGCTTCAATGTCTATATTCCAGTTCATATTCGATTGCTTATTCAAATATTTTCTATGAGCATTCCTCACTTGATTAGTATGTTCAGTTTCTGCCGCACGTTTGTTTTTATTTAGAATACTCATATACGCTTTAATTTCGCCACAAATTACTGCTTTAGCGGTTTCCCCAAAAATTTCAATTTGATTAAAATAATCAATATTAAAGCTGCAAAAGTCTTTCCACCTCTGTTTTAACCAGAGAGAAAATTTCACATTGTTGCACATAAGTCGTGGGATAAAGAATCTTGCCATTTTATTCTCATCTTTATTAGCAGTCAGAAATATAAGAGAAATAACAATATGATCTAAAATAGAGATGTCACTAATGGCCGTAGATAATGGCCGTAGATAACGTTTGGATAAATAAAGATTCAGAAATTAAAAACAGATCAATTCTAGAAAATGTTTTAAAAGCTTTAGATTCACAGGTGAATATCTGTGACTCTGGATTCTTGATCCTCCAAATATTTTATTATTATTATTATTCTTTATTTATAAAGCGCCAACAGATTCCACAGCGCTGCCCATGGGTACAAGGATAACAGTACAGTGGATAAACAATACGATAAGATACAAAATTTTACAGACAAATACAGGGGGAATTGAGGGCCCTGTTCCCGTGGGAACTTACAATCTAGATGAATATCACGCAATTTAAGCTTATGACACATTTTTTTAAAAAGTTTTGCACTTTTATTATAATTTTTAACATTTTTACACGAAAGCCTATCCAGTATTGGGCATGGTGTTAAATTAAAATCACCGCCAATTTTTTTTCCAAAATTCAGACGAGACCACATTCGGGCCATAAATATTACATAAAAAATATTTTGTCTCATTAATTACTACCTGCAAAAAATTAACCGTGCTTCTGGATCAACATCTATACTAATAATAGAATATTTTAAATTTTAATCAAATAATATTGCAAAACCACATTTTCTATTAATAGAAGGAGCCGCAACAACCCTCCCTACCCATTTAATCTTAAGTTTCGCAGATTCTATATCAGTCAGATGTGTCTCCTGAAGTAATACGATATCTGATTTATCTTTAGTCAAATGTTTAATAATGAGTTTACTTTTAGCCGAGGAGGAGATTCCTCCAACATTTCAGGACAAGATTGTAAGCTTATTCATGACAAACTAAGGACCTGGTAATAATTTATGTGTGAAGGGGGGAGAGGGGAAAAAACAAAAAAACATAATACTCTAACAAAACATTAAAAATAACTGCAAGGCAGAAATCTCTTACAACGATTGACAATCTCATGCATCTATTAAAGATAAACCTTTCCATTGAGCAAACCAACTAACATATCTTATATTGCCAAGGAGATATAACACTGATGGAAAAACTATACCTACAGGATTCCTTTTGATTCAATATGATCTTTTACCTCCTTGACAGTGTTAAATATGAATTTATTACCATTATCTTCTAGAACAATTTTGGCTGGATAGACTAGCCATGCTTTCAAACCCTTATTTTTGAACTGGGTACAAAAAGGGGCCATTCATTTCCTTTTAGAGGATGTTTCACTAGAAAAGTCTTGGAAAGGTAGTATCTTTTATGCTTTCCTAGAGTACAAGATTCAGTTTTTTAAATAATCTTAATAGTTCAACTTTATCCTGAAATCTCAAAAACTTTACAAGGCACATCCTATTTCTGATTGTTCCATCCGAGAAAGTTCTTTTGGGGCCTACTCTATGAGCTCTTTCACCCTCTAAGGGGAGTTGTTGTGGAGGAAACCCTAATGTTTGAGGGAGTAAAGTATACACTTTTCTAATCTCTTCAATTTCTTGCCTGGAAAATTTCTGGGGATCTTGGTCCACCAAAGGTCTTCCGACAGGGGCTAAACTTCTCCTTCAAGACTCTTGGGTACCAGGAACCAGAAAATGTTATTTATCCACATGAACTAAATGGACTTGCTGGTTCTGTACCAGGAATCTGGATCCCCTTTGAGTGAGGTGATCATTACCTCACTTCTCTTTTTGAGGCTGGTCTGGCTTACAGATCAATCAATGTGATGCATTGTGCTATTTCAGCTGGTCACACATTATTGTATAATTCTCCTATAGGTTAACATTTCACCATTTGTAAATTGCTTAAGGCTATTTATGTTAAAGACCTCCTGTTCCAAAATGGGATATTGATTTAATAATTTAATTTTCCAGAAATTGGCCAGATAATAATGAACTCTCTCTCAAACAACTTACTTCTAACCCTGCAACTTTATTATGCTTTTTATCTTGTAAAGGGGTTTCCGATATAAAGGCTATAGACTATGATGCTAAATTGTTTTCTCCTTAAAGTTTTATTTTTTCTCCTTCTAGACGTACTGAAACTATGGGGTACATTTATCAAGGCTTATTCGAGCCTTCCGGCTAACCGGAAACATGATTTAAGATACGTTCGGGATGATTGACACCCCCTGCTAGTGGCTGATTGGCCTCAAATGTGCAAGGGGCGGCATTACACAAGCATTTTACCAGAAATGCTTGTGCAATGATAAATGCCGATGGCATATGCTGTCGGCATTTAGCGATGTTAGGCGGACATGATTTGCTACAGCTACAGCAAATCATGTCCGTCCAACATTTGATAAATTGGCCCCTAGGACTTTTGCTATCCTTATTTTTTAGAAAATCCTAAACTCTGTCGGCTAGATTTAGAGTTTTGTCGGTAAAGACCCGCGTAGCTAACGCTGCTTTTTTTCCCAGCGCACCCTTAAGACAACACTGGTATTTAGAGTTGTCTGAGGGGCTGCGTTAGGCCGAGAAAAGGGTGCGTTGAGCCTAATTTAGCTCCACTTCAACCATCAATACCAGCGTTGCTTACAGTAGCGGTAAGCTGGAAAAACGTGCTTGTGCACGATATCCCCATAGGAAACAATGGGGCAGTTTGGGCTGAAAAAAAACCTAACACCTGCAAAAAAGCAGCATTCAGCTCCTAGCGCAGCCCCATTGTTTCCTATGGGGAAACACTCTCTTAAGACTGCACCTAACACCCTAACATGAACCCCGAATCTAAACACCCCTAATCTTACACTTATTAACCCCTAATCTGCCGCCCCCGCTATCTCTGACACCTGCATTATACTATTAACCCCTAATCTGCCGCTCCGGACACCACCGCAACCTACATTATCCCTATGAACCCCTAATCTGCTGCCCCTAACATCGCTGACCCCCCAATGTCGCCGCTACCTTACCTATACTTATTAACCCCTAATCTGCCGACCGGACCTCGCCGCCACTATAATAAATGTATTAACCACTAAACAGCCGCACTCCTGCCTCGCAAACACTATAATAAATTTATTAACCCCTAATCTGCCCTCCCTAACATCGCCGCCACTCACCTACAATTATTAACCCCTAATCTCCCGCCCTCACCGTCGCCGCTACTATAATAAAATGATTAACCCCTAAACCTAACTCAAACCCTAACCCTAACACCCCCCTAAGTTAAATATAATTTAAATTAAACGAAATAATATTCCTAAAATTAAATAAATTATTCCTATTTAAAACTAAATACTTACCTATAAAAACCCTAATATAGCTACAATATAAATAATAATTACATTGTATCTATTTTAGGATTTATATTTATTTTACAGGCAACTTTGTATTTATTTTAACTAGGTACAATAGCTATTAAATAGTTAATAACTATTTAATAGCTACCTAGTTAAAATAAGTACAAAATTACCTGTAAAATAAATCCTAACCTAAGTTACAATTAAACCTAACACTACACTATCATTAAATTAATTAAATAAATTACCTACAATTAGCTAAACTAAAATACAAATAAATAAACTATTCTATAATACAAAAAAAAAACCCCACTAAATTACAAAAAAATTAAAAAATATTACAAGAAGTTTAATCTAATTACACCTAATCTAAGCCCCCTAATAAAATAAAAAGCCCCCCAAAATAAAAAAAATTCCCTACCCTATTCTAAATTACAAAGGTAATCAGTTCTATTACCAGCCCTTAAAAGGGCTTTTTGCGGGGCATTGCCCCAAAGTAATCAGCTCTTTTACCTGTAAAAAAAAATACAAGACCCCCCCAACATTTACAACCCACCACCCACACACCCCTATTCTGACCCACCCAAACCCCCTTAAAAAACCTATCACTAACCCCCTGAAGATCTCCCTACCTTGAGTCGTCTTCACTCAGCCGAGCCGAAGTCTTCATCCAATCTGGGCGATGTGGTCCTCCATCCGGTAGAAGTCTTGATCCAAGCGGCAAAGAAGTGGTCCTCCATCCGGGCGAAGTCTTGATCCAAGCGGCAAAGAAGAGGTCTTCCATCCGGGCGATGTCTTCTTCCAAGCGGCATCTTCTATCTTCTTTCTTCCGGATCCATCTTCATCCCGCCGACGCGGAACATCCTCCTTCCCCGACGGACTAACGATGAATGAAGGTTCCTTTAAGGGACGTCATCCAAGATGGCGTCCCTCGAATTCCGATTGGCTGATAGAATCCTAAGGTAGGAAATATCTGATTGGCTGATTCAATCAGCCAATCAGATTGAAGTTCAATCCGATTGGCTGATCCAATCAGCCAATCAGATTGAGCTTGCATTCTATTAGCTGTTCTGATCAGCCAATAGAATGCGAGCTCAAACTGATTGGCTGATTGAATCAGCCAATCAGATTTTTCATACCTTAATTCCGATTGACTGATAGAATCCTATCAGCCAATCGGAATTCGAGGGACGCCATCTTGGATGACGTCCCTTAAAGGAACCTTCATTCGTCGTTAGTCCGTTGGGGAAGGAGGATGTTCCGCGTCGGCGGGATGAAGATGGATCCGGAAGACAGAAGATAGAAGATGCCGTTAAAAGCCCTTTTAAGGGCAGGTAATAGAGCTGATTACTTTTGTAATTTAGAATAGGGTAGGGAATTTTTTTATTTTGGGGGGCTTTTTTATTTTATTAGGGGGCTTAGATTAGGTGTAATTAGATTAAACTTCTTGTAATATTTTTTATTTTTTGTAATTTAGTGTTTGTTTTTTTGTATTATAGAATAGTTTATTTAATTGTATTTTAGTTTAGCTAATTGTAGGTAATTTATTTAATTAATTTAATGATAGTGTAGTGTTAGGTTTAATTGTAACTTAGGTTAGGATTTATTTTACAGGTAATTTTGTAATTATTTTAACTAGGTAGCTATTAAATAGTTATTAACGATTTAATAGCTATTGTACCTAGTTAAAATAAATACAAAGTTGCCTGTAAAATAAATATAAATCCTAAAATATTTTCAATGTAACTATTAGTTATATTGTAGCTATATTAGGCTTTATTTTATACAGGGAGTGCAGAATTATTAGGCAAATGAGTATTTTGACCACATCATCCTCTTTATGCATGTTGTCTTACTCCAAGCTGTATAGGCTCGAAAGCCTACTAAGCATATTAGGTGATGTGCATCTCTGTAATGAGAAGGGGTGTTGTCTAATGACATCAACACCCTATATCAGGTGTGCATAATTATTAGGCAACTTCCTTTCCTTTGGCAAAATGGGTCAAAAGAAGGACTTGACAGGCTCAGAAAAGTCAAAAATAGTGAGATATCTTGCAGAGGGATGCAGCACTCTTAAAATTGCAAAGCTTCTGAAGCGTGATCATCGAACAATCAAGCGTTTCATTCAAAATAGTCAACAGGGTCGCAAGAAGCGTGTGGAAAAACCAAGGCGCAAAATAACTGCCCATGAACTGAGAAAAGTCAAGCGTGCAGCTGCCAAGATGCCACTTGCCACCAGTTTGGCCATATTTCAGAGCTGCAACATCACTGGAGTGCCCAAAAGCATAAGGTGTGCAATACTCAGAGACATGGCCAAGGTAAGAAAGGCTGAAAGACGACCACCACTGAACAAGACACACAAGCTGAAACGTCAAGACTGGGCCAAGAAATATCTCAAGACTGATTTTTCTAAGGTTTTATGGACTGATGAAATGAGAGTGAGTCTTGATGGGCCAGATGGATGGGCCCGTGGCTGGATTGGTAAAGGGCAGAGAGCTCCAGTCCGACTCAGACGCCAGCAAGGTGGAGGTGGAGTACTGGTTTGGGCTGGTATCATCAAAGATGAGCTTGTGGGGCCTTTTCGGGTTGAGGATGGAGTCAAGCTCAACTCCCAGTCCTACTGCCAGTTTCTGGAAGACACCTTCTTCAAGCAGTGGTACAGGAAGAAGTCTGCATCCTTCAAGAAAAACATGATTTTCATGCAGGACAATGCTCCATCACACGCGTCCAAGTACTCCACAGCGTGGCTGGCAAGAAAGGGTATAAAAGAAGAAAATCTAATGACATGGCCTCCTTGTTCACCTGATCTGAACCCCATTGAGAACCTGTGGTCCATCATCAAATGTGAGATTGACAAGGAGGAAAAACAGTACACCTCTCTGAACAGTGTCTGGGAGGCTGTGGTTGCTGCTGCACGCAATGTTGATGGTGAACAGATCAAAACACTGACAGAATCCATGGATGGCAGGCTTTTGAGTGTCCTTGCAAAGAAATGTGGCTATATTGGTCACTGATTTGTTTTTGTTTTGTTTTTGAATGTCAGAAATGTATATTTGTGAATGTTGAGATGTTATATTGGTTTCACTGGTAAAAATAAATAATTGAAATGGGTATATATTTGTTTTTTGTTAAGTTGCCTAATAAGTATGCACAGTAATAGTCACCTGCACACACAGATATCCCCCTAAAATAGCTAAAACTAAAAACAAACTAAAAACTACTTCCAAAAATATTCAGCTTTGATATTAATGAGTTTTTTGGGTTCATTGAGAACATGGTTGTTGTTCAATAATAAAATTAATCCTCAAAAATACAACTTGCCTAATAATTCTGCACTCCCTGTAGGTAAGTATTTAGTTTTAAATAGGATTAATTTATTTAAATTTAGGAATATTATTTTATTTAATTTAAATTATATTTATGTTAGGGGGTGTTAGGGTTAGGGTTAGAGTTAGGTTTAGTTAGGGGTTAATAATTGTAGGTAGGTGGCGGTGATGTTAGGGAGGGCAGATTAGGGGTTATTACTATTTATTCTAATGTTTGCGAGTTGGGAGTGCGGTGGTTTAGGGGTTAATACATTTATTATAGTGGCGGCGAGGTCCGGTCGGCAGATTAGGGGTTAATAAGTGTAGTTAGGTAGCGGCGACGTTGGGGGGGCAGATTAGGGGTTAATAAATATAATATAGGGGTCGGCGATGTTAGGGACAGCAGATTAGGGGTTCATAGCTATAATGTAGGAGGCGGCGGTGTCCGGTCGCCAGATTAGGGGTTAAAAAAATGTATTATAGTGGCGACGATGTGGGGGGGCCTCGGTTTAGGGGTACATAGGTAGTTTATGGGTGTTAGTGTACTTTATAGCACAGTAGTTAAGAGCTTTATATTCCGGCGTTAGCCCATAAAGCTCTTAACTACTGACTTTTTTTGGCGGTAGGAGTCTTGTCGGTAGAGGCTCTACCGCTCACTTCTTCCAAGACTCCAAATACCAGCGTTAGGCAGATCCCATAGAAAAGATAGGATACGCAATTGGCGTAAGGGGATCTGCGGTAGCCTGGAGTCGCGGTGAGGAAGTGAGCGTTAGACCCTTTCCTGGTTGACTCTAAATACCAGAAGGCGGTAAAAAGCAGCGTTTGGACCCCTTAACGCTGCTTTTGATGGATAACGCCAAACTCTAAATCTAGGTGTGTGTTATTTATTGTCTGAAAGTATATGAATCTGAAACTGTTTCTTTAAGATCTTCTAATTCTAAACAACTGTTAATTTCATACACTGTAGACGGGTCTTCTGACTCTATTTTTCATCAATTTTATTTGAAACCTATTTATTCAATTACACACCATCCAGTTTTTTTATTTCACTTGCTTTAAACTAGCAAAATATGAGTCTCTATCATTGTAATAAAATTCTGATTATTCTAATAAAATGAGAGAATAGTCTAGATTTTATTAAAATGGTATATAGTTATTTGAAGAGTTTTTAATTGATTATTGTATTTTTTATATATATTTACAGCCCAAGCTCCATCCAATCCAGGAATATGAGGAGGGAAGTGCATCACAATTCTTCTGTTCTTTCCCAAAGAGTCTGAATACTTCAGTTTCAGAATATTTCAAGAATTCAAGATGTCCCAGATTGTTCAAGTTTCCTGCAATTTCTTATTTTGTTCTCCTAATTTTCAGTATTTTTTGTCTTCTTTCAGACTTTTGTTTCTTTTTATTTCCAAGGCTAATTTTTCTCCTATCAGAAAATAGAAGAGGAAGATTAACTGTTTATTTCATACTTTATGGACTTTTATGTGAGCTGATTGGACACTAGACATGTGCGATTCGTTTTTGGATCGATTCGGAAATTCGGAAAATTCGGAGATTCGGATCGATTCGAATTTCCGAATTAAAATACTGCCGAATCTACCGAATAAATCCGAATCGAATCGAATACATCCGAATCGATTCGGATGTATTCGGTAGATTCGGATGGCCGTGTATTACACTAGTATTGTACAGTATATTAGGTTTTATCACTCTGCTATGGGTTAAACCTAATATACAGTACATAATACTAGTGTAATACACAGCACATCCCACCTAACACTTACCGAAATTCCGAATTTCCGAATCGATTTGAACCGAATCGAATCAAACCAAACCGAATCGAACCAAACCAAATTTTTTCCGAATCCGAAAGAATCCGAAACGAATTCATTCTAATTTTTCCGAATTCGAATAGATCCGAACCGAAATTTGAATCGATCTGAATCGATCCGAACCGAAACAAATTTTTCGAAGCTGCACAAGTCTATTGGACACTGACTCTCTGACCACCTTATTATTCATTTTCATGGGCTATGTTTATTTTTCTTCTGTTTTAACTGTTTTTCTGTTTAAACTGTTATAATCTATAAAAGTGCTATTTATAAGCAGTAAAATGGAAAGAATAGCAAAATAATTGTCTCTGTCTCTTTAATAAAATCTAGATTATTTTGTCATTTTATTAGGATAATCAGAATTTTTGATGCACATTAGCAATGTAATTTTTCCAGTCTAATTTTGTGTAAATGGTTAAATTATTCATTTTGTATGATTTATAAATTATTAATTTAATTGTGTAGTTTTGTAATGTATATATCTCCTTCCCACATAAAAATGCAGTATACGCCTCTTAGTGAGACAACCTGTTTTCAGGGTAAAAAGTGTCTTTAGATCATTCTACTAATAGAACTGGTGATCATTCTTAAATAATCTCGCCATCCCAGAGAACTTTAGATAATTGGCACCATAATGTCTATCCTCAGAGTGTTTTTTTACAATAACTTAGATTTTACAATGCAAATTTTAAAAGAGAAATTATCATCTGATAACCTTATTTCCCCTCTCACATGCTGGACATAGGCAAAGTGGTCCATATTTGTGTAATAGCTCTTGGGAATTTCATATTATTTCTATAACCCAGTAGAGATTTTTTTTCACAATATTTGTATACAAAAATAGTAATACAAACATGCTTTGTATTTATCCTTCAATTGCAATACCAAACCTCTTTTACTATGGACTAAATAGATGAAGTACATAAGGAAAGTATTCATATCAACTTGACATTATATACCTTACAGTAAGACATAACTCCTGGATCAAATAGAAGCAACTTGCTGCTATGTGCAGTTTTGTAATAAATAAAGCTATTGACAAAGAAGAACCCCATGGATTACACCTACTTTATTAGAAAGAAGGCAGCATTATCAGGACCATTCTTACGCATTTTGCTCATCAAGCGCTTTGTCAGATATAAATAAGAAAAAAAAAAAAAGAGAGAAGCACTCAACCTGAGAACGATCAATAGCATAAAAGCTTGTTCTATGGCTAGTTACCACCCAAAAACAGCCTCTTTTTGATCAACATGTGCCTTTCACAGAGAAGAACTTTCCTGAAGCATAGCAGTCTGATCCTGACATTACAGTACAGTCCAGCCCCGAAATACCAGGCAATCCCTCTCTGAACGAGAGAAACAGCAGAACCCCAGACGTACGTTTCAGCCTATTGTGGGCCTCGTCAGTGAGGTGCAGCCATATCCCTCTAGGCACACTGAGCAACGGGTCCACATCTGGATTCCCGCATCACACTTAGGGAGACTTCCCCAAATGTCGTAATTTGCATAAATTAAAAGAGAGAAGTGCTCAACCTGAGAACGAACAATAGCATAATAGCTTCTTCTATGGCTAGTTACCACCCAAGAAGCAGAGTTTTTTTTGCACAACATGTGCCTTTCACAGAGAAGAACTTTCCTGAGGCATATCAGTCTGATCCTGACATTACAGAACAGTCCAGCCCCGAAATACCAGGCAATCCCTCTCTGAACAAGAGAAACAGCAAAACCCCAGAAGTACGTTTCGGCCTATTGTGGGCCTCGTCAGTGAGGTGCAGCCATATCCCTCTAGGCACACTGAGCAACGGGTCCACATCTGGATTCCCGCATCACACTTAGGGAGACTTCCCTAAATGTCATAATTTGCATAAATAAAAAGAGAGAAGCGCTCAACCTGAGAACGAACAATAGCATAATAGCTTGTTCTATGGCTAGTTGCCACCCAAGAAGCAGCCTCTTTTTGTTCAACATGTGCCTTTCACTGAGAAGAACTTTCCTGAAGCATATCAGTCTGATCCTGACATTACAGTACAGTCCAGCCCCGAAATACCAGGCAATCCCTCTCTGAACAAGAGAAACAGCAAAACCCCAGACGTACGTGTCAGCCTATTGTGGGCCTCGTCAGTGAGGTGCAGCCATATCCCTCTAGGCACACTAAGCAATGGGTCCACGTATGGACTTCCCCAAGTGTCATAATTTGCATAAATAAAAATAGAGAAGCGCTCTGTAGTCACTGTACGTTTGTGACACACAGATAATATCCCGGCACACAGCTGATATAACAATACTATTAGACATTAAATAGTGAGTCAGTGAGCTTATTTCTATGTGTTTATTGCATTATTAGTCACTGTACGTCTGTGACACACAGATAATATCCCGGCACACAGCTGATATAACAATACTATTAGACAATGAAAGTATATGGTAAAGTTGTTTTCCTAGGAATAATTAGTCAGTTTATATTACAGTCTGAAGGTGTTTACTGTCTCTTTAATCAGATCTAGCTTTGTGCTATCTTGTTGTGAGTCCTTGTTTAATGAAGATAACATTGTGATAAATTTACAAAGATATTGATTACCCAGAATATAATTTTTGTTAAATTATCTCTGTTATTAATTAAAGGGATATAAATAATGTATTATTGTACAACTGATTGCATAAAACTATGTGTTTAACTCCTGCAAAGAGATTAAACACATAGTTTAAATCAGCTATAGAGCAGCAAAGGATACCACAAGAACAAAGTAAATTTGATAATAAAAGTTTCTTAAATTTTCACATTCTATCTGAATCATGAAAGTGTAATTTCCTATCCCTTTAAGTTTGATTTAAGTATCAGAACATGTCTGTATATAAAGTCTTGCTGGTGATTAATAAGCTGGGTTGGTGAAGGTTGGGGGTTAATTTGATATTGTTTTATGTACTGTTAAAGGGACAGTAACATCAAAATTAAATTTCAATGGATTGGACAGAACATGACATTTCGAACAATGTTCTAATTTACTTATATTATCAATTGTGCTTAGTTCTCTTGGTATCCTTTGTTAAAAAGTAATCCTAGGTGAGCTCAGGAACGTGTATGTGTCTTCAGACAGCAGAGTTTGCAACAACATTTACAGCAATGTTATACATAGTTACAAACACTGCTGCACAGAGTGCTAAATATACATGCACGCCCCTAGAACAAACCAAATTAGATAATAGAAGTAAACCAGAAAGTTGGGTAAAATCGCTGCTCTATCTGAATTATCAGCGTTTAACTTTCACTGTGAGATTTAGCTTTTGTTTTTGACGATGTTTTCCTAATTATTCTGTGATATTTTGTTTTTAATAATGCAAAAAACACAAAATACTGGTCTGGATTACAATCACTTTTTATTTGCATGAAAAAACATTGTATCTCATTATATAGTAAACAGCAGCATTACATGATATCTGCACACAATGGTATAAATATACCTAACACTTGTGCTCTTGATACAAAGGGATTTATCAGATATATAATGTTCCCTTTATATATACAGTATGTGCTATTATCAGTTCTTGTGGCTTCTAACTAACATGAAAACATCTAACAGACATAATATCAAGTTACAGAACATGACACACATATTACATACCCAGTATACATGTAGGTTATAGTAGCCATTTAAATTAAACTGATTATGATCACATGACACACATATTACATACCCAGTATACATGTAGGTTATAGTAGCCATTTAAATTAAACTGATTATGATCACATATGTACCGGTTACTGATATTGTGTCTCATTAAATAAAATCAGTTTCTCCTCAGTAATTCCTCTGGTGTATAACATGTACAATGCTAAGCATCTATTGCTTTAAGAAAAGGTTTATCCACATGATGTGCACATTAAATATATCTCCCAGATGTCAATCATTTGAGACTGATGTTCTTGTTCATATAATTTTCTAACACTCAAAATTCTCATCCTGACCTACAAAGCCCTTACCAATGCAGCCCCCCTACCTGTCCTCACTCATCAACTAATATACACCAGCCCACCCCCTAAGATCCAACAATGATCTAGCATCACCTCCTCCCATGCTAGGCTACAGGACTTCTCTTGTGCGGCACCAACCATCTGGAACGCACTTCCTAAAGCTGTCAGACTTTCCCCTAACATTTCCTCCTTTAAATGCTCCCTAAAGACCTTTCTGTTCATGGAAGTCTATCTCCAAATCAGTAACAAATGAATTCCACTTGCCTAATTGCTGCCCTCATCTAACTCCACACTAACATCATCCTCACCTTTGCAGTCCCCACCTCCTGTTTCTCACCCTCCTACCCATCTAGATTGTAAGTTCCCACGGGAACAGGGCAATTAATTCCCCCTGTATTTGTTTGTTAAACTTTGTCTGGTGTCTTTTATATTGTATTGTACTTTACTTTTATCTCTGTACCATGGACAGCGCTGCAGAATCTGTTGGCGCTTTATAAATAAAGAATAATAATAAATAATAACACTCTATTCTTATAAAGACTCCTTTATTCTGTAAATATAATTATTTCCTCCCCTATGTAAATCAAATGTACAACTTATAACACTGCAGTGAAGGCTCCTCCATATGTTCACAACCGCAAGTGCCCCCCTGAAAAAAAAAGAAAAAAAG